>NW_027206483.1:0-92500 GCF_024711535.1 Dipodomys merriami
CTCAATATCATATTTAAACATACATACTTGTTAAGTGTTTCACTTTTTTAATTTATTTTTTTTCATTTTTTCTTGTTTATTTTTTTTCTTAATCTCTGTCCTATCATTCTGTCCAATCCATTTCCCTCTATGAGATTAGGACTTGGCTAAATTCACTCTCCTTTTATCTGTCCACATCCCTCTAATCCTATTTTTCCCCACATTTCTCCTTAAAACTAATAATTTCTGGTTTGCCAAATTCTGCTTTGTTGTTCTTAGCCCATTAATCCATAGTTGTTTGATATTGAATAGATTTTATCTGATGAACTAAATTGTATCTGCAGTTTTTTGACTGTGCTACTACAGGACTTTGGTTGATGCTTGCCTTAAAATGGTGTTCTAGCACAAAATTGGTGTTATTTTCATACCAAATGGGCAGAACAAGCCGGAAAAACACAAGAGAAATGGTAAGTCCAGATACCTGAACTCCCACTCATGATAATCTGTTGACAGAATAGTTAATAAATAATCCAGAGGAGAGTTCCCAAAAATCTCTACAAACACTATTGGTAAACATGGTGAATGAAAAGATTGAAAACCTGCAAAGGACGAGTGTGAGTGTGATACGGAGAGACAGGCAAACCAGTGATTCATACTGGAATCTGATGAGCATGAAGAAGCTACTCAGAGATTGATACAGTAATTGCATGAGCAGGTTGAGGACAGTCAAAGAGAAATACAGAAATTGTGTGTGCAGGCTGAGAACACTCAAAGAGAAAGACAGGATTTACATGAGCAGCCTGAGAACAGTCAAAGAGAACTATAGGAATTGCATGAACATGAGGAAGCTAATAAAAGAGTAATACAGGAATTGAGAGAGTGGGATGAGAATAGACAAAGATCAATACAGGCATTCATAGAATCCATAAACAGAGAGCTGAAACAATTCTAGGAGACCACAAAAAGAATGATGAATGGAGACCACCAGAAGGAATGGGAGTCCAAGGAAACCATCACCAATCCACTAAGTGATTTGAGAATAAGCACAGAACACCAAATTAAGGAAGTAAAGAAGTTAATCCAAGACCTAAAACAAAGCTCCAACAAAAAATTTGAAGCCATCAAAGCCGACCAATTAGAAGGAAAAGAAATAAAACACAAAGAAGAAAGTCTTGACAGTAGGTTAGACCATGCAGTAGATGGAATCTCGGGTATTGAAGACAGCCTAGGTGTTATAGAGAAAGAACAACTACCTAAGACAAACCTAAGAAATATGATATATCTATTCAATATTTGGAAGACACCATCAGAAGTCCTAATCTGAGGAAAATGTGTGTAGAGCAGCACCTAGAAATAGACGTTAATGGTCTAAGAAATTTGTTTCAGGATCCTAGCAGAAAACTTCCCAAACATGCAAAAAGATAGGCCTATTCAGATACAAGGAGCTTTTACAACCCCAAACAGACCAGACCAGAACAGGACATCCCACTGTCACAGTATAATCTGCACAGTATCAATTCAGACCAAGGAAAAGAAGCTTAAAGCTGTCAAGGAGAAAAGATCAATCACTTATAAAGGGAAACTAATTAGAATCACCTCAGATTTCTCAGCAGAGACAATTAAAGCAAGTGCCTGGAATGATGTATGCCATGCCCTAAAGACAAATAATTATCAACCAAGAATACTGTTCCCAGCTAAACACTCCTTCATAACCAAAGGTCAAATAAAAACCTTCCATAGCAAAGAAAAACAAACAATATTTCTCCACCAAACCAGTCATACAAATTGTCATGTACTAGAAACCCTAAATCTCAGAGAGCAGCTCCAAAGGCAGTTCTGGCAGTATCACTTCTTATACATTCTTCTTAAAATCTTCTCTTTGCATGATTGCTATTATTTTGGAATTATGGTTAATATTTACTTGACTTCTATTTTTAAATAATGCACCACCCAATTCTGGTTCTCTTTTTCTAACTTTTTGTGTCTAATCTATTTCTGAAACATCTTTATTTGAATTAGATGAACTTCTTATTGTAGTTGAGTCATTGTTGAGTTTGTGTGCATGTCACATTAAAATTGTACCTTTAAGCTTTTTATCTTAAAATCATCAATTTTTCATTATGTTTAAATTCTGATAAAATTTAGCCTCTCAACTCACACAATGTTAATGCAGTCTTATTTCATGCCTCCCAAAAGCAAACAACAATTTACTACTTATTTTAAAAATGTTTTTAATTTTTAAAATTATTATATATTTTTAAAAAATTACCCAAGGTAAATTGTTTCTTAGATATTTAGAGTCATATCAGTCTCTATTGTGGAAGCCATAAAGGGGAAATATTGCTTTTATTCTTCCTTGAGCCACTCTGATTTACTACATCTATTTCTAAAAGAATGAAATTCTGGCTTTGAAGCCTTTTGCTTGATATCCACAATGTCACCCTTCCTTTATTAATAGAAGAATTTGGAGAAAGGATGAGAATTCACACTAGAAAAAGGAGAAGAGGAAAAGAGAAGGAGAAATCTACACATTTTGTTCTTCCTCATCTCAATCACAAGCTCTGGATAATGATTGTGGATATTAGATACAGTGGTCTAGAGTGACTAACCACATTTATAGAAAAAGATAACCCCACAAGTGATCACATGGAAAATGATTATTTATAAAATAAAAATGTAATAGCATCAAACAGGAAGTGTTATCTTTTTGATTAGTTCTTGTTTAGTAATTGTTAAATTCTGGTGTGCTATAGTCAACTATCATAAAGGTATACAAGAATAGTAAACTAACATCTTAATATTTTATTCTAATTTTAGCTTAATTCTTGCTGTATTATACATATGTTGCTGTATTTGAGTTTTGCGTCAATTTCACATTCTATATTCTTACAGTATATAAGTTGAAAGAAGACTCCCTCTAGAAATATGCTATTTTTATAGCTAAGGGAAAAGAAGTCCGCTAATAGACCCAGACAAGGAGATAGAAATATTCCTCTAGAAATAGTCTTTGACCACTTCTGGTTCATTATTGTAAGCTGAAGTAAGTCACATGACCCAACTTGACTTTGCAGAGTAGAGGTAAATGTCACCTACAGAAGCTGATGCAGGACATAGAGTAATATGCCAAGTATGCGACCCTTGAGATAAAGAAGAAAATGAAGAGAACTATAATAGAATCAATCATACTTGCCATCACATGTCTCTGCAGGAAGGAAGGTATTATGTAGCTTTGTTTCTAAAACTACTGAGATCTTCAAATCATGTCTTTTATTTTTGGATGTTACAGGAATTAGAGAACATTTTGGTACTAAAACAGGATAAAATCTCAAAGAAAGCTGGAGTAATCATTTCAATACTACATTTTGTTCTGCTAGGAAAAGAAACCATTTAATTGACAATACTTTATACTTTCTTACCTAGTATCTTTTTTTCCCAGAACTGGATTTTGTTAATATATGTGAATATCCACCAGGATAAATGTCATTTTTCTGCATCTTGTGCAGACAGCATAGTCAATTAGATGTAGGTGGGAGTTCATTAGTAGCATTTTTTTTAAATTGCAAAAAATGTGGACAGGGAGCAAATATACATATTTTTCAACCATCATATTCCACTTCCTCCTTCTTCCTTCCTAGGACACACACCCAATCAACAAAAAGGCTTAGATATTTGGTTCTTGACCTTGACAGTGGAAGCAGAATGTTTTGGATGTCTGAGCTGTTAATAGTGTTTTCAATAATAATGTCACATGCAACAGTCCTATGTGTCCTGCAGGTCAACACTGTACTTCCTTAGTGATATGATAGGAATGTGAACCTTACTGGACTTAGTATTGTTTTCCACTTCCTTTTCTACCACCTGGCCCAAATTATAATACAACGTAATGGAAAGAAAAAGTAATGTCATCTTAAGAAAGTCATTTAGGGTTCTGGGAATTTGGCTTCATGGTACAGTGATTCTTCTATACCACATAAACAGAAAAAGAAACACTGGAAGTGGTGCTGTGCCTCAAGTGGTAGAGTGCTAGCCTTGAGCAAAAAGAAAGCAAAACGTCAGGAACATTTCCTTGGCCCTGAGTTCAAGCCTCAGGACTGGCAAAAATGTCACTTAGCTAGTAAATGCCGAATAGATAACCCATACTTGGAATGTATAATTGCTCCTTCCAACTATTACCTAACAGTAGTCCTTACTTCATTTTTTTACCCATATTAGGATACTCTGTTGTTGTTTTTTAAAAAAAACAAAAACCTTTTTTTAACAGGACACGGCAATTAGTGTCAGGAATGTGCTTAGATATCAGGTGAAGATTAATCCTGGAAATTCAAAGATTCCATGCTTTTGAGTGGTCACTTCTAATCACAATGTGAAGGGTATCTAAGTGAGATTTGGAAATCTTTTTTGGTCAGTTATGGCACCAAAAAGGCAGAGGCTAACTAATAGTTTTAACAGAAGTGAAGGAATAACTCCAGCTCAAAGAAATAAATGATAATAATAACTAAATTATAACAGAAACTGTTCTAGGGAACCATTTTGGATTATTCAGGAACTAGTTATCAACTAGGCTCATTCCTCATTGCCTTTAGCATTCTAAATCACTTAGGCTAGTTCTTAATCTCTGTGTGATAAGTTTTATCTCTTTCTATGTTGTTCTTTAATACCTGATATCCTTTGCTTTCTAAAACTCTGTCTTTCTCTATTTCTCTATGAATAATTCCTAATACTAAATAACACCTACAGAAATGGCAGAGGATGCTAATGTAAGCGTCCCATAGTTCATGAGTCATTAATATATCAACATGGAAAAATGAGGACATATTTATTCCTACCTCAATTTTTCTGAAAAGCTGCAATGTCATCATTTGATTCAAATTTCCATTCTTTGTCAACATAGTGTCATTAAGTGCACTAAATTCAAATATGAGCCAGGTGCTAGTGGCTAACGCCAGTAATCCTAGCTACTCCGGAGGTTGAGACCAGAGGGTTGTGGTTCAAAGCAAGACTGGTCAGGAAAGTTCATGAGACTTTTATCTTCAATTAACCACCAGAAACCCGGAAGTGGTTCTGTAGCTAAAGTGGTAGAGTGCTCAACTTTAGCTGAAGAGCTGAGGGACAGTGCCCAAGATGAGAGTTCAAGCCCTACAACAAACAAAAAAAGTGCAAATATGATTTTCAGTTTCCCCAAAAGGAACTATGAACTCAATAGTAATCTTCCTAAGCATAAAAAATAATTCTGAAATGATTCAGTGCACCTACTTTAGCTGAGTTATTTAAGTTATGGCTTTTTTGATGGATATATTCTATTATTTTAAAAATTATCAAATATTTGCTTTATAATAAACTTCTTCTAATATTTCTTGTTTCAAAAGAGACGTCCATACAGTTGATGTCACTTGGTTTTCTCAGTTCAAAGCCAACCCAGGCAGGAGAGTCTGTCACATTCTTATCTCTAATTAAACACCAAAAAAGCCAGACGTGGGGTTTTATCTAGATTTGAGGGCAGGTAGACAAGAAAGACAACTGTTCAGGGACAGGGTCCAGCCACTGAGTTCAAGCCCCAGATCCAGAAAAATCTAAACAAATGAAGAAGCAAACAAAAAAACCCCACATATTTCTTTGGTATCATCCTTACAGCACTGGTTTGAGAAAAGGCTCCTTTTACTTATCATACTCACTGAATCCTGCTTTTTGGAATCCTCATTGCGATGGCGAACTCAGGACCAGATTAAAGGAATGGATAACTGACTTTTGCAACAAGAGAATCATCTCAGGAGTTAAATATCCATGCATAAGACACTTTAAAACCTCATGTCTTTGTTTCTTTGAAGTAGAATATTTTAAAACAAACTTATTTTCTTTAATTTTCTATGCTGGCCTTCAAATGGCAGTTTGTTTCCTTTTGTAATACTCTCAATTAGAAGTTTACAGAAAAGTTTTATATGAGTAAAGAACACACTGGAACAAGTCAGAGACAGAGTTTCCTTCAAGCCTGGGATTATTTTCTTGTATAGTAAAAAGGACAGCACAAATTAACTTGAACTTGGTCATTTCCCTATATTCAATTCCTCTCTTGGAATCAGTATCCACTTCCCATAACAGTTTCTTCCACTTACTTCCTGGAACAATCTCTGGTGCTACTCCCGGTAAAATGAATGTTTTCTGGCTTCATTGAACTAGCACAAGTACATCTTTGGACATGAGGTAACACGTGTTTCAGAGACAACTTACTAATGAGAAAATATGGAAATGTCATGGTTTATAAAACATTATCCATGTACATATGGCCATATAAGATGATGTTAATAAAATGAACCCCAAGATAGGGACACAACTTGTTTTTTCTTTCTTGTTATTGTTTTAATGTACTAAATGTACTATGTGATTTTTTTTGTTTCTCTTCTATTTTCTTCCTCCATGGTGTAACCCCTGTTTTCACTGTATTTGATGTTTTTAACCTGCACCTTGCATATACATTTTTTCTAATGAGGGGATGGGAAGGGAAATAAAATGCTGAAACAAAGATACAGTATGACCCATTGTAACAACGACATGAACAAGACACTATGTTGAAAACAAACTTTAAAACTTGGGGATGAGAGGGGGTAGTTTGGATGGTAGGGAGAAAAAAGATGACAGTGGAAAAGCAAAGAGGAGGTAACAATGTTTATTAGATAATGTATTTATTAACTTACTTATGTAACTAACCCCTCTGTACATCATTTTCAAAATAAAAAACATGAAAAAAATTATCCTGGAGTACATTAAGTTGAAATTTCCTATGCTCTGTAAATTAAGACCGATTTTAAGTGGGAAGAAGGTTCTCAGAAACATTTTTTTGTGAGTATGTGTGTTGTTCATTATTTCCCAAGTGTACATAAGTTAACAGTAGGAGATACAATAAGAATAATAGGAGAAAGAGAAGTTCTGTGTTTAAGTATAATGGTCCAACACACTATAGAAGACTGCAAATAAGACAACTTTGAAACAATAAAGCCAAGGCCAGTATGTAGATCTATGGGAGTGATATAGAGAAAGCATTACTACTAATGAAACATGAAGGATGAAGCCACTCTCTTTCACCCACTAACTCTAAATCATGGTAGCTAATCATGCAAATTTGTAAAATGTAGAATGGAAGAATTATTCTGGTTCCAAGCAAGTCAGATATAAGAGTATGGACTTAATTGAGAAAAAAAGGCCATGTTGAGAAAGCAGGAATTATACTAGCAATGAACTGGTGGCTAAGATCACATTTCTTTTTCTATTTTTTCTTTCTTTTTCTTTTTCTTTCTTTCTTTTTTTTTGTTTGAATTGTTGTGGGGCTTGAAGTCTGGGCCTCCACTCTTCAGCACAAAGCTAGCGCTCTACCTCTTGAGCCACAGTGCTACTTCCAGTTTTCTGGTGGTTAATTGGAGAAAAGTGCCTCAGAAACTTTCCTACTCATGCTGGATTTGAACTGCAATTCTCAGATCTCAGCCTCGTGAGTAGCTATCATTATAGGCGTGAGCCACCAGCATCCCGCTTAACATCACATTTCTAACAGTGTACATTCAGCATATGTAATGTGTATGTTTCTCTATCTTTATATGAATTCGAGTTAAAAATCTGGGCCACAGCTTTTGCGCTCACAAAAATGTTTCTAGTTTAAAAGTTAATACTCCTGGAAAAATAGAATGTAAGAATGTAAAGGAGTCTGGGAAGTTCAATTTGCATCCAGCCTGGGAGAACAGTCTTTGAGACACTATTTATAATTACCAGCCAAAAGCTGCATTGGAAGAATGGTTCATGTGATGGAATACTAGTTATGAGCAAGATTGCTGAATAGAGCTTGAGGTTTTCACATATATATACAAACATGCACATACACACAGAGACACTTATATGTGCAAACACACATATGAAACAACTCCCAGAATGTGTAGAAATATTAGAAAATAATAAAAAAAATGTCCTAAGGCTAGAATCAAGTGATAATTTTTTAATATTATAAAGTCCTCAAGTGAAATTTCCTCCAAAACTCTTGAGAATATTACATAGTTAGGGACCAGAGATAGTAAGAAAGTCAAGTAATCATTATTGAAGGGGTTGGATCCATGGAGGAATGAATCAGAGACCCCTGCAGGTGTATCTGAAAATGTTCGTATCCTGCGTCAAATGTTGGAAGATCTTCGAAAATATTACATAAATATTCTGAGCCAACAGTCTTTTGAAAAATATTATCGGAGAAGTTCAGAAATGCTAGTCTGTATCAAGATTAAATAAACCAGGAAAGTATGGTAGGGCAATGAGATACAAGCCTGGAATTCTAGCACTCAGAATAAGACAGGAGATTAGAGAGTGGAATTATATAGTGATACCTTCCCTGTACTAGGAAATATAATTTTGTCTCAATGAAACAAAACAAGAAAGGAATATACAGTTGCAAGTTTGGGCTAATTTTGTTATTATGTTTTAAGAAGTCAAGTTTCCTATTGAAATGCAACTCATATATAATCCTCAGTTGTGTTTTAAATGCTGTCATAATTACAGAACATTACTAGATGCAAAATAGCTTATGATTCCCAACCAAAAATTTGAAAAAGTAAGCATCATTCTGTTGGATTCCAAAGAAATGATGAAGGATTACAAAAGCTTAAGCCTGGAGAAATAGTGAAGTTCATCTAATGTAAGACTTTGTAGACCTGACTAAATTAGAATTTAGATTTAAAATAAATGTTTTTGTTTGTAATTTTTCTTTGTAATTTCATATTCTATTTCATATTCTATAGGATAGAAGATTTAATTCACAAATTGACAAATGATTCTGGCATTCTATTTGCCTAAAATATTCTTTCAAGTGAGGTATAATTAGAACTTAGTTAATAGATAATTGCAACAGTTCCTGTGTAACATGATAATGGGAATAATCTAGACAAAGTTGCCAACAAATTTATGATATTAATTTATAAATTTAGAAAAGGCAGAATTTTTTGAGACTTTGGTGCACCATGGTATGAATAGAGTAATTGTGTGACATCCTTTTTCTTCTACCTATATATAACACAGGAGGAAATTTCCTTAATTACATACCTTTGTATACAATGAGAAAAATGCTAGGTTTGGGGTTTGTTTTTATTTTGTTTTTGTGTTTTGCTTTGTCCTAGGGCTTAAATTGTGGACTGGAGGACTGTCCCTGAGACTGTTTTGCTCAAGGCTACTGCTCTTCCATTTGAACAACAGTGCCACTTGTGTCTGGCTTTTCGTGAGCAGCTTATTGGAGATAAGAATCTAAGTAACCTTCCTGCCTGAGTGGGCTTTGAACCATAAGCTTCACATATTCCTATTTAGATCTCCTGAATATCTGTGATAGATAAAAATATAGCTATAAATAATATTTGCAAGTGTTTTGATCTCAAGAATACCACTGGGGGGAAAATGATGCAGCAAAGTTTAGTGTAGCATTCTTTCCCCAATAAGAAGGGCATCACATTAGCAGAAGAGTAGTATTTTTTCACAATAATGACAAACTAGTCCTGATGGGAATTTAGGGAATTTTAAGGTCCACCTCACAAGTTGGAAACTGTTGGGCTAGTATAACTTTACAGCATAAAAACTTAGGATTGATGGTCATAGAAATAATAGTTTACTCTGATAAACATATGTTTACACTTGAGGAATTTATTATAGATACTTCATAGTTTTATCTTCTACCAGAATGTGGCTATTTTTTCTGTTGACTTTTAAATATGTACTCCCCCCCACTGAAAACTGCATTTATTGCAGAATAAAATGCAAACAGGTACTGTTTTGAATTTCTCTGGAATAGCATGTTCAGAATTTGAAAATGAGTAGTTAGTAGTTATAGGAATGTTGAAGAACACATATATTCTCTCCTCTTAACAATTAGTCAGTTTTCAATGTTAGGAGTTTCCATAGAATTGAAGTGTTTTCTGTTTTAGTATGACAATACTAAAATAATTTTTTTTTTCAAATTAATGGCAAGTATTTTCTGAAAATTTTGTATAGTTTGATAACACTCAAGTTGATGACCCTCTGATAAAGAAAGGGGTAATTAATACAAATTAGAAGACAAATAGGTTTCATTTTTTAAAAAAAGTAATACACATAGAATAATATTTACTATACCAACATAGTGAAATTATATTTTATGTAGCTTATTTTTTAATTTGATTTTATTGTCCAAGTGATATATAGAAGGGGTCGCAGTAATTGTAAGGTAGTAAATACATAGCATGTTTAACTTTTTACATCCTCCCTCATTTTTCTTATAATTTTCCTTAACCCCAATACCCCTTAAAAGTTGTAATGTAAATTTCCAACAAGTCTTTTGAGTATTGCTATTGCACTGGTTTGTCTTTTGCCCTTTGTCTTTCCATTTTGTTGTTCCTCTTCCCTTGCCAAATTAAGATATGTGTATATACAATACATAGGATCCTGAAATCAAATACAGCAGGGGATAAACCATAGGGGAAAACACAAAAGAAAAAAGAAATCAAATTGTACATTAAAAATAACAACCACAAAGAAAAACCTCTGTTTCCATTTCTAGGACTTTATTTTGCTCAGCATTATCTTATAAGGTCATATAAACATAACTATTGAAATATTCGGCTCATCCTACTTATTACAAATGAGGGAAACCATGGAATCTCTTTGTGTCTTGCTTATTTTACTTAGTAGGATATTTCCAAGTCTTTCCATTTCCTTATGAATTAGACGCACAGAATTCCATCGTGTTTGTGTGTGTGTGTGTGTGTGTGTGTGTGTGTGTGTGTGTGTGTGTGTGTGTATGTGTAACATTTTGTCAATTCGTCCATCAACTGAGAGGCATATTGGTTTAAGACATGATTGCAAGTAAGTACACTTAGGGTAATTAAAAAATGATAGATGCACTTCCCCAGGCATTCTAAAAGCATGATTTCTAAGTAAGGCAGGATTTTATGGTGGCACAAGTGTTGAGATATCTGGATGAGTCTATGTATATCTTGCACTGAATTAGGCAGGAAGATATCCAATATCATATAGGATAAAAATGGTAGTGACAAAATATTCCATTGAGAAAGATATAGGAGGTTGCCAGAAGTATGAAGTAGTTGAGATAATTTTGAAGAATTTAGAAATGCAAGCTCAGGTATGTCTCTTTAAATAATAATTATGTAAGTCAAAGGGCAAAAGAAGGGGAAGAGAAGAAAATAACTGATATCAGGTCATTGTCCCAAATCAGAGTATAAAACATAATCAATAACTTCCAAGTTAAAAAGAGACCAATATAATATGTCGCACTTAATTTAGGTACATGCAAAATATTTACTTGGCTTTTTCCTACTTTAATGCTCCAAAATAAATGAAGACATAGAAAAGTTATGTGATTGCCATTATTTCAACCTGAACACTAACTGTGATGAGCCCTCTTTTTCTTACTTTGCACTTCGAAAATAGTAGCTAAGTTAATGATGTTGTGGCTGGTTAGAGGTAGACTAAGGGGCTTCTACTTGTACAATTATCCCAGAATAGTTTAAAGCAGTTTTTCTAACAAGATATCCAACTACATTTTCTGAAGTTGTGCTTTGAACACACCCTCACACTTGAGCAGATTATTTGAAATTATACTTCAGCATTTCCTTAGCACATTCTTCTTTGTGCCTTTGTCTTCTTTGCACATTCCTTTTGCCTTCATAGTTGCTCTATTTCCATTTCATCTGTAAAAACTGCTAACAACATTGTTCAACTACCACTTCTTGTTTGCACATGCCCAGTCTATGTATGAAGGTACTTTGTACATGTTAAGCAATAGGGTAGTACTCACTCTCTGAGGAGAAAAGTTCCACATTATTCCCACATTAGAGGGTGTAGAATTTAAAGCATTTTGAGACAGTGATATTAGAATTGAAAGGCTCCTTAGGGACATTTCCTTGGAGCTCATTAGTTTACCCAGGAGAAATATAAATATGCACAAAACATGGAGCTAATTAGTAAGTATCCGAATTAACACTAGATCCTAGATGTTGTGTTAATACAAGTCACCATTGTATTATTGTTACATCAGAATCCTTCCCTACTTACAAATACGGATGAGAAAATGAAAGAAAGGCATTAAAGCAAAATGTCTTATCTTTTTAGGCATTTAATCCTAGTGATGAGGGTAATGTCTGAACTCTTCCATTCAATAAACGTTTAAAGTTTATAAGAGTACTTCCTACTTATAAGAATTTGTGGCATGCTGATTAACAGGGTTATTTCAGCATGGAGATATCCCTAACAAGAACTAGATTAATAGAGTATAGGACAGTTATGATGTGTCAATCAGTCATTTTCTATTCTAAAGAAGAATCAATTCGAGGAGTGTTCAGTAACATCAGTAACATCAGTGTTATTTGTCCTAGATTTATAATGAATAGGCTGATAAAATATCCAAACATATCTAAAGGTATTTCAATAAAATCCCAAACTGATATGGATACATGTGTCACTCATTGGAACTGTAGACAAATTAGTCTTATCTGTGCTGTAGTTCAATCTATAATGACCAGGCTAAACAAACTCTTAAAAAATTTTCACAGAATTCCTCTGAGTAAAGATCATGAGTTATATCTCTACAATTCTTGTAAGGTCAGGATAAAAGCATTTGTTCCCAGCATTTAAAATAAACAGGATCTGTTGCATTCATGGATCCAGAATTTTATGGCTTCACATTCATATCTCAAAATTTTATTAATATGACTTTCACCAAAACACTGTTCTTATTGAACTTGTCTATGTCCTTTTAGTTTTCAAATCCAAATAGCATATTTCCTTCAATATCTTCCTGACAATTCTTTCCCTCCTTTAATTCTGTAAATCTGTTTTTATTACTTTCGTGTTCCTTGTTTATCTCTTTCTTCTATTCTTGTCCACTATAATGCTCACATTGCTCACATTTGTGTAAAAACTTTCCTTTTCCTCTTCCCTTTAATAATTCCCCAGATTTTATTATTCTTTTTCATATTAATGGTCGTGGATATTTTAATGATGTCTAAAAAGACTTATCTATGCATCTGTTTAACATAAATTTTAAAAGTATCAGAGAGTTTTTTCCTCTAAATCCATCATTTCCACCTGTAGTCCTTATTACCAAGAATATTTACTAACATGGTTGCCAGCCAGAGATGTGGAAGCACTTTAGATTTCTTCTTATCCTTCTACTTCCATCCATTAGATAAGATGAATGATCAAGATTTTCTCAGTTTCTGTCACTAATATAATTTCTATGTACTCCTTTTTATGCCCCTGAAACCGGCCTGTTTCAAATTCTCATCATTGGTCACTTAGTCCTAAAACAACCACTTACATAGTATGCTTTTTCCCCATAGACTTTTCATATTGTTCATCTCCATCACCAAATTACTACTCCATGTAAGCCCACAGAGTGAAGATCTCAGAAACAAATTCTAGTATCATTATTTACTCACTACATTGAATGTTGGCATTACATTTCTCATCTGTAAATGGATATAATCTACCAGAAATATTGAAGAATGTATTTGTTGACTTCTAGAGTAAGAAAAAAAGAACAGTGAAGAGTCCTTACATTTTCCACCTTACCTTGCAAATAAGAAAAGAGTCAAATTCAGTATGTTGGTTTAAAATCACAATTTTTTTCATGCAGAAACAAAAATAAGTCATCATCAGGCCACACTGTGGTCATCATCCTCATCAAAATTATTATCACCATCATAAGTGCTAATTATTGAAACTCTGATATGTGTCTATGACTTTGCTATTATTTGTCTTTTGATTAATAATTTTAATGTTACCACTGTGCATACATCCATATTAAAATTTTGAACAAATAAAGAAACAAAAAAAACTATACCATATCAGGTAGCTTGACTATGTGCTTATAATAAATTATGGAATAGATTTTTGAAACATTGCAAATTCCTAACCAGTATGAATTAACTTCCTCTCTCTCCGTCCCTACACACATATATTTAAGAGTTTGAACAGAACTTTTTTCAAGTGATATACTGTAAATGTTACTACAATATCATGTGTATATCTAAAATTTCCTTTAAAGTAATAATCTCTACTTTCAAATCAAGTATTAGTTATTTTATTCTTGGAAACTTTTAGATAAAGACTGTATATCTTTGAAATGAAAAAGGTCAAAATAGTAGCATAAAAATTTTAGAGGGAGTCTGTCTTCAGAAATACATATATACATATATATATATATATATATATATATATATACGTTATGTGCAGAAAGACATACATTTTTAGAGATTATTTGTCATCAGAAATATGTACAAATATCTAAATTTCTGTGTAGAACCATGTACATTATAGTGAAAGATACACCTTAAAACATAATTAAAATTAAAAAAAATATCAAACCAAATGCGAGTGACTCATGCTTATAATTTGAGCTATTCTGGGTGCTGAGATCTTAGAATTGTGTTTGAAACTAGCCCAGACAGAAAAGTACTTGTTAGAGTCTTATCTCCATTAATCACTAAAAACAGGAATTAGCTCTGTGCTTCAAGTTGTGGAATGCTGGCCTTGAGCATAAAAAGCCTTGGAGACAATGCCAACGTCTTGCAAACAAGAACAACAACAACAAAATATATCACATTAATTTCACAAAAGCAAATTTTAACTGCTGTGAACATTTCTTAGAAACATGAATACATGCCCCTGGAAAATGTTAAATAAAAGTATAGAATATTTACTTCTATGTTAAAGACATGACTATTTAGATTGTTTAAGATATTTAGGTGATGATTAGGAATTAAGAATAATGAGAGTTGGGTAATAGATTGGGACTGGACTTTTATTCTATTTTACAGTAGTAGTAAAATGATATGTCTAATGATTATATAAACTTATTCTTGCTTGGTATATGAATTATATTAAGTGATAAACATTTTTAAATGATTTCCAATGCAAAGGGTTATCAGTTCTTTTTTAATTTCAAAACAATTAAGAAATGTATTCCAAGGCTAGTTTGCTCTAAGACTATATTTGGTTTCTAAAATTAATTTAGGAATGAGTTAAGATTTAGATAACTCTGCACAGCAGAGGAGAGTGAGAGGGGATAGAATGATGGACCACATAGGAGCTGTATGTCATTGGTACTGTATTTCAAAAAACAGAAAGACTTCAGAGAAGAGAAAGAGGAATATAAGGTGTCCTGTATCAAGTTTCGTTTTAATCCACCTAATAGTTTTGACTGAGAGTCAGAGAACATGGAAAAATAGAAAATAAAATAGAAAATAAAGCATTGTAAAAACCGGTTACAATGTAAGGAAATTGTAATAGGAAGATGATAATTAATTTCTAAAGAAATAAAAGAAAGAATAGGTAAACTCTAAAGGGAAAAAGAATGAATAGAGAAAAGAAGCAAAGTAAAACCTTCATCAATTACAAACATAAGAGTTTGGAAGTGGAAAGGCAGTAGAAATATTGTAAATAACAATAAAATAACAATAAAAATTGCTAACGTGGATAGAAGATGGATCACATTTTATCATATATGATTTTGAATTCATAGGAAATGAAAATTTTAAATTCATAATTTAAAACACTATTTGAATTATAACTAGACAGTATAGCTCAATGGTAAAACATTGGATTAACATATGTGAAGCAATGGTGTGATCACCCACACATTACAAAGTACACACAAAGCACCCACACAAAAACCCCACATTAACACAGACACACACACAATTTGGAATATTGATATTATCATATTAAACAGAGGAAATTATCACAAATAGTAAAAATATGTTAATATGAAATCATATTATTGCTCATACTATTTAAAAGTTTAGTAGAAATAAAATAGTCACAATATAATTGGATTCTTATAGATCAACTAAATTGAAAATTAAGACATAGAAGACATGAGAACCTTTGCAAACAAGTTTTAAATAATAAACATTTTGAAACATGTTAACTTTTATTTTGGCAGAAAATTGATGTTAATGATATTTTAACTCAAGATTTAGAATATGATAACCAGGTGCTCTATATCTCGCTAGAGATGGCTATATTTCTAATCATTTCACTCTTGATACTTTTATAATAAGGTCTCATCATTTCAAAGCCTCTCCCGAATCATAAACTCTACTTAAAATTCCCACCATAGCTAGAAAATGGAAGCCACAACTCACCATGCCCTGCTCAAACTTTTTTAATTCAAGTACAAATATTTCCAAAAAGTGACCAGGTAATGAAGCCTTCTTAATAAAGTATGTGCTTCTTGAAAACACAGTAATGACAAATATGTTTAGAACTACAAGAAATTAAATTTATTTAAATTCACCAACCATATAAAATTAAGAAAATAATTTTTAAATATTCATGTTAAATATTTTAAAAGCAAAATATGTGTCTAAATAATTTACATGTGTAAAACTCATGCAAAATTAAATTAACTAATCCTATGACTCTGAAAAAAGAATTACACTCAAGAAACAAAAGAAAATAATTAAGTTCAAAATTTGAAATTTAGAAAATAAAATGAAATGCATTCTTTAGTTGACTTAAGTAACTGTAAACCCTCTGTATATCAATTTTATAATAAAAATGCATGAACAAAGAAAGCAAAAATACCCATTGATCAATAGCAACAGCTAAAGCATCAGTATTTCTTTCTTTTACTGTACAAGAAAATCGATGGATGGGATAACAATGTTCTTTCCATTAAAAAATATACGCATTACCTTACTTATGTAACTGTAACCCCTTCGTACATTACCTTTACAATAAAATTAAATTAAAATTAAAAATAAACTAAATAATATACCAATTAAGAATTCTTAGAAGCCATTGTTTAAAAACTTTGTAAAAAGATGCCCTAAGTACCCAAGGAATATACTTTGATGATACTATTTAAATACTTAAACTTCAGCACAGAATCAAAAAGTTTACAAATGTTACAAAGTAAAATAATAAATCATAATATATTACTATTAATAAAAATCATAAGTTGAATTTATAGTGGTAATCAAATATGTGAGAAATGAGACGAATTGCCATCCATTTGCAGTTAATAAGTGAGAAAGAATTTGCTAGGTCTTTTAAATTTATCTTAAGATAATGAAGAAACTATTTTGTCATGTCATATGATAATCAGATAAAGATGATATTAAACCAATGAACAGATTGTACTAAGTTTTGGGATGTTAATGTATTTACCTATTTTTGTTGTTGGTAATTGTGGGGATTTCAACTTGGAGTATTGTTCTTGATAGGCTGGCGTCATATCAGTGGTTAATTTTAGAATATGGGTTCCCTTTCCACCAGAACATGCACCCAATCTGTCCTTTTAGCCTTCCCATCATCAATGGCATCAGAGTTGCATACCAATTTGTCTAGCTGCCTACCTTGGCTGGCCTGGATTCTGCAGTCCTTCCAATCTTAACCTCTAGATAGTGCAGGATGGTTGAAATGATCAAATGCACCCAGCTATACATTGAGAAGGAGGTCCACTAAACTTTTGGCTTGGGTTCTGTTCTCAAGCCTCCTAAGTAGTTAAGATTAGAGATGGGAGCCCCTGGTGCCAAACAGTAACAATATTTTTAAAGCAACTAGACATATATATGAGTTAGGCTTGTGATTACTTCAGGAAAAGAATAAAAGAGCAGTGAAGCATAAAGGACAATCAGAATTTTAACTAGCTACTCAGAGGCTGAATCAGCTTAGCTAGCTACTCAGGAGACTGAGATCTGAAGACCACTGTTCAAAGCCAGTCCAATCATGAAAATACATGTGATTATCTCCAAAAAATCAGAATGCAGCAATGGCTCGAGTTGTAAACCACAATGAGGTATAAGCCTAGTTGATAACTAGTTCTTATATAACCAAAAATATTTCCCTAGGACAGTTTCTGGTATATGTTAGTTACTATCATTTATTCCTCCAACTGGAGTTATTCCTTCTCTTCTATCACAACTGTTAATTAGTCTGTGCCTTTTTGGTGCAATGACTGACCAAAAAGATTTCCAAATCTCACTTAGACTAGCCTTCTCTGTGATTAGCAGTGACCTCTCAAAAGCCTGGAATCTTTGAATTTCCAGAATTCATCTTCACTTGACATCTAAGTACATTCCTGGCATTAACTGCAGTGATCTAATGAACAAAACATTTTTTTTCAACACAGTATCCTAATATAGGCAAAATGCATGAATTAGGGACTGTTGTCAGGTATCAATATGGAAGAAGCAATTATATATCCCAAGTATGTGTTCTTTATTTTGCATTTACTAACTGTTTTGTTTTGTTTTGTTTTGTTTTTGACAGTCCAGGGAGCTTAAACTCAGGGCTAGGGAATTATTCCTGAGCTTTTTTTTTTTTTTTCTCAAAAAAAAAAAAAAGCCACCACTCTACCACTTGGGGCACAGCACCACTTTCAGTGTTTTTCTGTGATGAATTGAACCCAGGGGTTCATGCATGCTGGCAATCACCACACCATGAGGTCACATTCCCAGAGCCCTAAATGACTTTCTTAAGATGGCATTACATTCATTCCATAACTATGTATCATAATTTTGGCCAGGTGGTAGAAAATGACATACAAAACAATACTAAGTCCAATAAGGCTGGATGGACAATGAAAAACCGTCATGGTCTAGCCAGGGCACAGAGGGGCTTACCTCAAGGAGCTGGTTAAACAGGCTGAGCAAGACAGCTCCTAACCCACAGCCTACCTCCAGAATGAGAGGGCCACCTTGGGTTCCAGCCACATGGGGATGCTGGGCCACCTCCTCCAGCACGCATTAAACCATTTCCTGTGAGAGAGATAGAGAAAGAAAGTCAGAATTACACTTAAGCCTGGTGCCCATGGCTCAGACCTCTAATCCTAACTACACAGGAGGCTGAGATATGAGGATCATGGTTCACAGCCAGCCCGGGCAGAAACGTCTGTGAGACTCTTATCTCCAAAGAAGCACCAAAAAACTGGAAGCGGCGCTGTGGCTTAAGTAGTAGAGTGCGAGCCTTGATCTGAGGAGCTTGGGGACAGCGCCCAGGACCAGAGTTCAAGATCCAGACTGACAAGAATTGGACTTCTTGACAATAATAGCACTCATTTTCCCAGGGAGCATGGCAGAGAAGTCAGGCCAAGCTTCCTGTAAACTGGAGGTCATGATTATGTCACCTGGCTTCTACTTGCCTCTGTATCCCCAGCTGCAAAACTGAACACAGTGAAGGATCCCCTTCCTTATGTGGATAAGGTAAGGATGAAAGAGAGCTATGTTTTGTTTCACAATCCCTCAACTGTTCCACGATTAATAACAGGCCCCACCTGAGCCTTTTCCAGGTAACTTCCTTTCATTTGCTCACAGAATTGCCAAGAACCGTATCTGATGGCCGCTCCCTCTGTGCCCTATACCAGAGATCCCTCTGTATAAATCCCTTGTTTCCTCACAATTGTCCCAAGAGGAGACTGAGGTCCAATTGGTTGAGGCCTAACCCAGGGCTTAGCCTGTGGTCAAGAATTGGCTGCCGTGCACTAAGAGTTTGAGATAATCCATCTAAATCGATGCATGAACATGGTGCTACATGTCTACTATCCCAACTACAGAGGACCAGGCCTGGTGGAGCATGCCTGTTACAGATAGGAGGAACATGATCCAGCCCAGCCTGACCATATATTAGTCTCTATCTTGGAAATGCCCAAGACAGAAAGGCTTGGTTCACATGGTGGAAGACCTGACTGGCAAGCATAAGGCCTTGAGTTCAAACCCTAATATACCAAAAAGAATCTGAGGCCCGGTGCCAGATGCTCATGCCTGTAATCCTAGCTACTCAAGAGTCTGAGATCTGAAGATCACAGGTTAAGATTTAAAATAGCGTTGGTGTCACCCATCAGACATTATGGTGAGAAGACCCGGAGTCTGACCTATGCTGGTGCACTCCATACTCACAAGGTGCACATCCTTACTAAGTTCTGGCCACACAATCTGTCCCCCTGGGAAACCACCCCCTGTGGGACACACCCCAAAGTCCTCCCAAGCTCCCACTGCCACCAACCAGGCCCAAGGGAGTAGACAGCTTCAGGGCACACAAATCCCTTGGTCTTGTAATTTAATGGTGATGAGTCCCCTTCAAGCACCTTACCCTTCCAGACCCCTAGACCTCAGCCGTGAAGCCCCCAAAGATAGCAGGAAAAGTTACCAAAGGGTCCAACTATCTTTGTTGCAACCCACTTCTACACACACACAAATCCAGACTGGTGACAGAAGACTCATCCATGCAGCACCTGAAATTTGCCAATTGATCACTCACCTGAGCACTGTCAGGATGTACAAGTAGAAAGATGATCTCTCTCTCTTTCCCTCTCTCTCTCTCCCTCTCTCTCTGTCTCTCTCACTCTCTCTCTCTCTCTAATGCACACACACACACACACACACACACACACACACACACACACGACTCAGAAGTGCCTCTGTTCATTCCTCATCTGGCACAATGTACAACCTGGAGCATGGAGGTTCCCTTGAAAGAACCAGAGGCTCCCACCCAAGGGGAGCACCACTCAAATGAAACAGCACCACCACGCCTCTCCCTTTCTCCAGGGCCAGATCCTCCCCCTTGGGAACAACCAGCCTTGACCACATTCACCAAAACCCTAAGCCAGGATGCTGGGTGAAGGAGTCCTGAGACAGGTGTCTCCTCAGAGCCTGGAAAAGGAAACTAACAGAGGGTCATGGTGACCTCAGAGGGGTGTCTGACCAGGGGTGAGGGGAAATGGATGGAGTCCTAAGGATACATACATCGACATACTCCTTACTTCTAACCTACATGCTCCTGGGCTAATTGGTGGATTCTTGGGGAGGACGAGGAGATCAAATGGAACAAGAGCACCAGCACATGCTGGCAGAGCTGGTGATGATCCTGTGAGAACTGTTGACAGCTGAGGGGTAGGGGAAGAGGCCGGGTGTATGTGTGAGGGGGGTTGGGGTATTCATCCCAGATATTCACCTTCTGCTTTGACCCCCAGCGCCCTTCACCTCCCTCCTGGGCTTTTCTGGGACCCTCTTCAGGTGAAAGGATGACCAAGCACAGAAGACAAGGGCTCACACAGCAAGGGGGGTGTCTATCTTATGCATTCAACAACAATCATGTCCAGAAGAAAAGAAAAGACCAGAGAGAAGGCAGGTGTGGAGGTGCTGCTCCCCACCTTGGACTAAAGCCACCAAGTTCCCACTAGGGAGAAAAAGGGTGCAGATGCATGGCTCTGTGTCTCCCACTACTCCAGGCCAGGGACGATGTGGCGCCCCCTCTTCACCCATCACTGTATCTGCCCTTTTCCTGGGACATTGGCCGCTAGGGATGGGGGTGGGATCCCTGGGTTGACACCCATCCCCTACCCTTTTGGCGCATTAGTGGCAGAGCCCTGGCTGGACTGTGGGTATGAGGGAGGTGCAAGTCTGGGACCTGGGGGGGGGTCTCCAGGTACGAGTGTCACAGGGTGCAGGCCCACTGGGTGGCCACTCACATGTGCTGCTGGGAGAAGTTGTTGGCTGATGCTCCTGGTGGAGTGAGCAGCAATGGAGGGGGCATTGCAGACACTCAGGTCCAGACTGAGGACCAGGGGCCGGGACCAGGTCAGGGTTGCAAGTTTACCTGAAGCTTGCCACCACCTGAGGTTTGAAATGTGGTGCCTTGGAGGAAGCAGAGGAGGGGGCTGGGAAGCAGGATGGCACATCAAATTCCTACTCCAAAGTAGCTTCAAGTCTCTTGCTCACTACTCAGCCACCTCTACCTTCTTCAACTGCTGGTAGTGGTGACAACCAACCGAGGGAATCCCGGGGGTACACGGCAGCATGGAATGTGGGCATGGCCACAATTCTTGTATTCCATTGGTCAGAAAGAAACATGAAAGAATGGCGTTGTGGCAAGAATCCTGTGATGCAGGCAGCATGTGCAGAGTCAAGATGACAGCAACTCCCCCAGCCACTTTTTCTGGGAACTATGTCCAATTCAGTTGGGCACAAGAGGGTGACATGCTTTAGTCAGATGGCTGCACAGATTCTTGTGTATGTCTGTTGTCAGTCCCAAACCTTGAACTCAGGATCTGGGCACAGTCTGTGAGCTGCTTTTGCTCAAGGCTAGCCCTCTACCACAAGAGCTACACGGCTCTGCTTCTGGCTTTGTTGGCAATGAAGTTGGACAGGGGTCTCAAGGACTTTCCTACTTAGGATGACTTTGATCCTCCCATCACAGCCTTGTAAGTAACAAGGAGGATTGCTGAGAGCCACTGCTGCCTGCCTCATCATTGGTCTTGCTGATGTTCTTGGACAGACTTATGAGTTCCCTATCCTCGGGTTTAAGTGGTGAGAGCTGGAGCCCACAGTTCGAATCCTGGTCCTGACACCTCCAAATGGCAAGAGATCCTAAGAAATCAATTCCTATCCATATGATTGCCAATGGAATGCGATTAATGTCATGAATTAATGAGCAGTTGTTGAGTTATTCTATGAAAAATTTATACACAATTATATTATAGGACACTGATCGATTTTAATTAATACTTTATTAAGCATTTAAACAATCACATTCATAAAATGGAGGCCTAATGAAATACCGAAGAATTGGACCTCATATACTATAAAGGTGCCAATTTTTCTGCCAAGACTGGGATTGGAACTCATGGTCTGGGTAACTCTGTTGCACTGTGTGGGGCGGGGAAGATTTCCTCCTTGAAGACAAGAAATTCAAGTCTGTTCCTTAGGCCTGAAATTGATCCCCACCACTAGAAAACATCCTACAATTTACATATATGATTTATATTTATATACATATGTTGACTCCATATTGCATTCAGTGGAGTTTTTCATTTTATTTTTTGTTTTAATCATGTATTGACCGTTTATTTTATTGACTATTATGACACATAGAACATTGATTACATTGAATATATAGTATATAGGTCTTCATATGTATTCCACTTCATACCTGACACCCAGAAGATTCACAGTAAAGGAAAACATGTGTCAACATCAGCTTCTTACTCCACGGTTCATTGTTTGGGCGTGCTGTCATCTGAACTCATGGCCTACAAGGCCAAATTCATGAATGGGTGAGTCTCAACACGCCATCCTGGGGCAAATTGAGCTGACAGGCAGTTCCTAGGACCTGAGATCGAGCCCCAGGGGTTGACAAAATAAGAACAGATTGACACACAGATGGAAGTATACTAATAAATATATATCTTTATAGCATGCCAGACATGTCTGTCCATTATTCACTTATATAGACTACATTTGTACCAATTCTTGGGTACTTATTATGCCTCCATGTAATTATTGTTATTGTTTTCATCCTTAAACTATTAATGAAATCAATCAGTGTCTTGAAATTATTGTGTTCCTGTAAGTAATAGTATTCTTTTAATGCCTCATAATATTAAATAAAACCAATCAGCCTCCTAAAATTATGCTAATTTTATAGAAGCATCATTTACAAACAACTTATTCAACCGTGACATTGATAACGTTCCATTGTTATTCCTATGGATGGGAACAAGTATCTTAGTATCTCCTGCCATTGGTTGTGTCAGGACAGGGATTCGAAATCAGGGCCTACCTTGCCACGTGAGCTTATTGCTTCCCCGGTATTCTGCCAGCCTTCAGCAATGCAAGGTGAAGTACCCTTTGCAACAGTGTCATTCAGACCCAGGAGGGTCACCATGCAAAGAAAGAAAACATAAAAAGCTATCTCACTGCCACGCCGACCCCAGTAGAGTCTGCTTAGCATGGGAAACCATCTATCAGACCATGATAGGGGCCTCGAGACCTATCTCTGAGTTTTGGGACTTCACCGAAGTCTACCTCAGAGAATGGGGCTTTACAGAAACCTATCTCCAAGTTTTGGGACTTCACTGAAGTCTACCTCGGAGAATAGGGCTTCTAAGAGGCCTACTCCTGGGAAAAGGCTGGAAAAACCCCTGGGAAAAGATGTGTTTCTGTCTTTCTTTTCCTCATAAGAGGGCCTATTAATCTTTTACTGTTTCTGCTGTTCATTGTACTTACTCATTGTCAACGTTCCCTTATTCAAAGCTCTTTCTTAAGAGTGTTGATGACTCCAATATCTGATGAGTGTCTTAAAAATATGACTAACTCACCAGAGTTAAGTGCTACCCTGAAACCCCTCTTATGGAGGCTAGTAGACAAGCCATAAGCAAATATAAAAGTATTGGGGGTTTCACAAAGTCACTCCAGCAGAAGGAATTGTAAGAAATTTATAAGAAGCTGTAGGCGCGGCTAGAACAGAAAGAATGTATGGCAATTGCTGAGATAACTACTTAGGAGAAAGAACTTCCTGTTACTCTCTTTCATTTGTTAAGAGACTTGCTAGATCTAGGCCTCCATGGTACTTACTATTAAAGAAGAAACAGGAAAGATCTTAATGGGACAGTTAAGGCCTCTATAGAAAAAAGTAGTGGTTAATTGGTGACAATCATCGAAACCCATTGTATTTCTTAAAAATAGAGGTAAAGCCGGAAACAAGTGCCTATCAGGCGACCAGCTGGTGACCACCCAAGAAAGAAGCCATGCAGCAAGATTGTGTAACATTTTGCCCTTTCTCATGAGACTTCTGTTATAAAAGTTTGCTATCCTCTGCATTAAATCGCACTCAGCACTCAGCACTCAGCATCCACTCCTAATGTGTGTGAGTTGTCTGTTTGCCATCTCCCCATCCTATTCCAGGTTCCTCCCCTAGGTATCCTCCATCGTCCCGACAGAACCCTGTCCGCAGCATCTCACAACATTTTTCTGTGCATTTTTTCCCTGCAAGGCTTGGGGGTTTAGGATCCCAGGAGCAGCTGTGGGCCCAGTGGCTCCATCCCAGCCTTGAGTGATCAAAGCTGAGGCAGAGTTGCCATGACATGAGTTCAAGTGCCGTGCTGAGCATAAAATAAAATAAAATAAAAAATAAATGAGCTCCCTGGCTTGCAATTCGCGCTGTTTATTCTGTTCGGTTTTGGATTTGAACTCAGGGTCTGGGTACATCTGCAGCACTGTGGATGAAGGGGAATCTTACCATACTTGAGATAAGAAAGTCAGGTCTGTTCATTAGGCCCGAATTCAAGCCCCAGCTCTAGAAAGCATACTATCTATATACATTGTAAAGATAGGATGTATACTTACCTATAGATGTTCAGTCCATACATGTTTGGTGTGGTTGTTCCTTGTATTTTTTATTCATTTATTCACCATTGATTTTATTTACTACGATGACACCCACTCCGTTTATTACATTAATGATATAATATCACATAGCATCTAGATTTGTAGACATGTTCTCCATCATGCCTAACACCCAGGACTCTGAGAGAAAAGGAAAATAATTTTCACACTCAGTTTCTTACTTCATGATCCACTTATTGGTAGTGCTGGGATCTGTCTCAGGGCCTAGCAGGTCCAATTGTTGAATAGGTCAAGGTGAACAAACCAGCCTGTGAGCAACTAAGGAGCTAGGCCATTCCCAGGATCTGACATTGATCCTCAGGGTGCCCCACGACAGCCATAAATTCATTATTTAAACATAGTATCTATATTAACATATATGTTTGGACAGCATCTTGCATTCAGTGTACTTTGTATTGTGTATTTTACTGAGTATGGTGACAGGTATAACTGTGATGACATAGATAACAACCTGTTCTTATGGTTATAGGGTTGCCTATGCAGTCTCCATCTTTGTTGAGACCCAGGACTTTCACAGGAGAGGAAAACATGTGCAATGATTGCCTTCTGACATAAGGATGAATCTTTTGTCAGTGCTGGGATTTTAACTCAAGTAGCTCTGTTGCACAGTGGGGGAAGGGGAAGCTCACCATCCTTAAAGACTTCAATGTCAGTCCCAGTCCAGGGACTAATTTGAAGCCCCAGCACTGGACAAAATAATAAGCCCATCTTTTTTAAACATAGGATCTCTCTTTACCTACAGGTATCGTATGCATCTTGCATTCAGTGTAGTTTTTTTTATTTATTTTATTTTTTATTTATTCATGGATATATTGTGTATTTTATTGAGTATGGTGACAGATATAACTGTGCTGACCTGGACAACATATTTCTATGGCTATAGAGTTGCATATATAGCATACTCCATCCTCTCTGAGACCCAGGACTTTCATAGGAGATGAAAACAGGTAGATCGATTGGATTCTCACATAAGAATGAAACTTTTGGCTGTGCTAAGATTTGAACTCAAGGCCTACCAGACCCAATTGGTGAAAGGGTCATGGTGAGCACACCAGCCTATAGCCACTAAGGAGCTAGGCCATTCCCTGGACCTGAGATCAAGCCGTGGTGGGGGACAATATAGTCATAAATTCATAATTAAACCAAGGATCTATATTTCCATACATGGGTGGGCAGCATCCAATTTTAGACTCAACTGTTGCATGAACTACTCTTTCAATTGGTATTCGTATGCATAGGAAAAAGTCCCTTGCGATCTCCTGCCATTGGTAGGTGTCAGGACGGGTTTGAACCAGTAACCTATGTTAACAGGTTGGACTATGGTTTCCCTGATAGCCCACCAGCTTTCAGCAATGGCAGGTCAGCTCCAGTTTGCAACCAGGTAATTAAGACCCAGGATAGTCACCTTGCAAAGAAAAAAAATCATAAAACCCTCCAGCCCTCTACAGCTCACCACTTTTTGTGCTTTCTAACTTTTTTTTTTCTTCTTGCAAGCCCTCTGGTCCTAGGATCCCCTGATCGAATATGGGTCCAGATGCTGCACCCCAGCCTAGGGTGATCGAAGCTAAGGCAGAGTTGCCACGACATGAGTTCAAGACCCATGGTTGGCCAAAAAAAAGAACAAATAAAAATTAATTAATTAATTTAAAAAATAAAGCTCACTTGTTTGGAATTTCTGCCAGTTTTCTTTCCTAGCCTGGGATTTGAACTCAGGGTCTTGGTAAATGTGTAGCAATTTGTGGGAAGGTGCAGCGTTGTCACTACTTAAATTCAAACCCTGTGCCAAGCCAAAAATAAAAAAAAAGGTCACTGACCAGGGCAGGGGGTGTAGTTGTGGAGATGGGAGAGAAGGTAAGGTAGGAAGAATACAGATGAGGAGGCAACAATGCTCAAGAGGAAATGTACTCATTACCTTGCTCATGTAACTGTAACCCCTCTGTACAACATATTTACAATAAAAATGTACAAAAAAAGAAACAATGTAGTTCTCAGAGAAGCACTTTAGGGGTAAAGGAAGGATGTCTGAATAGCTGTACAAAATTCTCCACTGTATTTTTGTTTAATGTTCAGTATGAAACTGAATAAACATACCTGCTTCCTTTAAAAAAAATTAAGTCTCAGTCTTGGAACTGGGGCCAGTATTTCTGCCATTGCTGGGATTTGATCTCACTGTCCAGGTAACTCTTTTGCACCATGGGTGAAGGCGAATCTCACTGTCCTTGAGGAAAAGAAATTCAGGCTAGAGTTCCCAGGGCCTGAATGAAGGCCCTGCAATGGAAAAACTATTTCTATACATGTGTAATATATGATATATACTTACATATGTATGTTTACTACATATTATGATTACTATTGATTTTGTATTTTATTTTTATTTGAGTCGTTAATTTATTGTTTTATTATACACATAATATTTATTACATTTTGAACATACATTATAAAATTATACACAATAATTTAGGACATTAACTCATTTTTCATTAATATTTTATTAAGTGTTGAAACATGATACATAATTAAATGGAGACATTTGTCACAGTCTTCAGTTTAGAGTCTCACTCAAGTATGAGCTGTGTTTTACCTTTGGACACCTTACTATAGTGATCTCTTTAGATGATTTATAGTCAGAAACATTTTCTTGAGGATAGGCAAGTTGAGGGATAAAATTGTAAGGGTGGGGCAAGAAATGTGGCTTAGTGGTAAAGAGCTCACTCAGCTTACATGAATGCCAGGGTTTGAATCCTCAGTGCCACATACTCAGAAAGAGCCCGAAGCTGTGGAGTGGCTCAAGTGGTACAGCACTAGCCTTGAGAAAAAGAAGCCCCAAGACTGTCAAAAACAATAGGCCAGATGCCAGTGGCTCACACTTGGAACCCTAGCTCCTCTGGAGGCTGAGATCTGAAGACCACTGTTCAAAGTCAGCCTAGACAAGGAAAACCTGTTAGACTGTTATCTCCATTGAACCAACAAAAGCCCACGTGGCATGGTGGATCAAGTGGTACAGTATTTGCCTTGCTCAGGAAAAGTGTCTAGACATGATTCAATTTACACAACTCGAAAAAAGTAAGGGTTAATCAAAGTACTTTTCCTATTTGCTAATTAGGAGAACATTCTCTGGGAAATGAACGCTGATGTAGACCAGAATTGAAGTCAGAGCTCAAGGTTCAAGTGTAGTAGATCCATATGCCCAGCCTCTCAAACTCTAGCATTATAACCTGTGTCCTACGGGGTTCTGAAAGGTCCAATGTTGAAAGACTTAATATGCTCCCCAAGCACTTTGTGATGAACAGTTGACTTGTATTGTCGATGTCATTACACTTCTGAACCCAGCAGAACAGCAGTGGCTCACACGCGTCACCTAGCTCAGGAGGCTGAGATCTAAGGATCACAGGGTGAAGCCAGCCAGAGCAGGAAAGTCTAGGACACTCTGACTTCCAATTCTGAAATGTCAGATGTTCAAGAGCTTCCTGTGTTTCTCTTGGTGATGAGAAGTTACTTGCACTCTAAATGTTCTTACAATTCTTGAGCTATAGAAGCAGAAAAGAAACATTTTTTACCCATCCTGGGTTCAAATGAAGTTTTCAGGATCCAAGCCCTAGCCGTGTTAGCAGGAAGAACTCCAGTGTAACACTGTATTTGAAAGACAGAAAACAGTTTCAAAAGACATGCTAGGTGAAGAGACCTAGGCCTGCAGGATTAGGAGGCAGAATGTACATAATCAACAGGGAAGTCAGCTGCAAAAGCACTTCATGCATTCCAGGCACAGCTAGCAATGGGGGGGGATCCATGAAACATTTGTTAGAGTTACATCAGGATCAGGCTTTTCTCAGCCTCTTCAAACAATGACTGATTAACCTTCTCCCTCAGGTGAAGGGAGCCTCAGGCTATCTTTAGGTTAACAATAGAGAGACAGTTTAGTGGGGGAGAGTGGAGGAACAGAGAAGAAAAACCCTGCTCTCTGTCTTAAGGAGTGGGGTTTTGACTCTCCATCTGTCAGATTTAAAAGACCATTCTTCTACCTCTGCCAGTCCATTCTCCTTCCTTCATTCTGCATATCATTAATGCAAATTCCCAGTCCAAGGAGAAGCAGGGCCCTTTCTCTTCTGTCTCCAAGCACCTGAGTTAGAACTTGGCTCTGCCCTCTTGGCTCTGGGGCCTTTGGCTGCCTGAGAAGTGGGACAGATACAGTCTTCCTGCTCTGTGGTTGTGTGAAGACAATGTGGTGGCCTGGCACCCTGCAGAAGGCCTCACACTGGGAAGTATTCCCTTCTTTCCTCCTGACGTCCAAGATCTATCTATCCACCTACCTACCTACCTACCTTCCTACCTACCTAAGTAGCTAGTGATCTCTTACCAGTTCTTGGGGTGAATTCAAGGCCTGGGCACTGTCTCTAGCTCTCTGCTACTTGAGACAAAGCACCAATTCTGGCTTATTTTCTGTGTGCTACTGAGGAATTGAACCCAGGGCTTCTTGCATGCTAAGCAAGCACTCTCTCACTAATCCACATTCCCAGCCCCCTCATCTTTTTCTTCATGGTAGTTTTTACATAAGTATGCTCCAATTTTATGTCCCCAAGTTAAATTTTCTGAATATTGGTTATTTCTATGAACCCTAACCTTTTCTTCCCCTGCATGATTTGTGACTGTCCCTGCCTTGGCCTCATAATAAAATGTAAATAAAGGCTGCTGAGAGCTTAAGTGTGCATCATATAAAGAAACAGGCCTGGAACCCTGGAAGAGTAAAGCCATGTGCTTGAAATGAAGAGAATGATGCAGTATGTGCAATGAGTATATCTAAAAATAAATCAGTAAATAACGCAGAAGCATTGAATATCGTCTGTTTGCACTCAGGGTGGTAATATACACACATAAATAGGTAGGGCATTGATACATAATTTGGTATTCTCTTTTTAAGTTTATTTTGTGGCCATCCCAGGGCTTAAACTCAAAGCCCGATGCGTTCCTCAGCTGTTTTGCTCAAGGGTGAGGCTCTACCACCCCCACAGCTCCACTTCAAGACATCTGGTCATTAATTGGACATAAGCACCTTCCAAACTTTCTTGCCTGGTCTGGCCTGTTTTTCCTGCTGGGTTTTCTCTCTCAAAGCTGGAGCTACCCTCTGGGCCAGTGCTCCACTTCTGATTTTCTGTTGGTTTTTGGAGATAAGAGTCTCAAAGACTTTCCTGCTTGGGCTGGCTTGAACAGCAATCTCCTGAGGAGGCTTCAAGCGGCTTTCCTCAAGGATTCGCCAAGGAGGTGCTCCACACAAATCCTTAGTCTACATCTTGAGACCATGAGCTCAGAGCAGAAGCTCAGAGCTTTACCATTTTGTGCCACAGCTTCATTTTTGATCTGTGTGTATGTGTGTATGTGTGTGTGTGTGTGTGCACACACGCTTCTGCTCTGATCTCATGGTCAGCACCTAGGCCCTGCGTTCAACCCCAAAACCTAGCCACCCAGGGCCCAACTAAGAGAAGTGAAACATTTCAAAACCTGATGAGTTTCACCAGACTCATATGACAGGAAGCATTGTGATACCAGACATATGCTTGGATTTCCCAAGCTTCTAGAAAAATGGGAGAGGCATCATAGGTCCATCATTGCTGCAGGTCCTGGGGTTGAACTGTGAGCCTAGGCATACTCCCTGAGCTCCTTTTACTCAAGGGTATTGCATTAACCTTGAGTTCCAGCCTTAATTCTAGGTTTTTCTGTGATCTCTCAGAAATAACAATGTCCGGGACTTTCCTATGCTGGCTGGATTGAAACTAAGATTATCTACATCTCAGCCTCCTCAGGAGCTGGGATTACAGTCAGCAGCCACTGGCACCTGCCTTTCTCTTCTTCTTCATTTTTTAATCTGGACAATATGACTTCTTAACAGTGTCATTCCAATGGTTTGAATTTATAAGTAAACTACCCCAATGTTCTTTACAGCTGCTTTCTCTGAGGATTTTCTCTCCTCATCTTCTCCTCTAGTCACAGGTTTGAAGCCAAAAGTGAGAAATGAGTGCCACAGGATTTGGAAGCAAATGTCCACAGGACAGGCCAGATTTGTCACTGCATTGAGCTGTAGTGAATTTACTGTGTCAGAATGAGAGGACCGCAAGCTGGAGCAATCCTCATACTCTCTGCATTGCTCCTTTTGTCTATAAAAAAGACCTAATAATTATGAGTGCTTTGTGTCTCCAACCTTAAGCATCTAAAACACACTAGAAGCATCTTCATGTTTCTGTTTTTCTCTAGCACACACACATTCATGTACAGCTTCACTTCTGGTCTGTGTGTGTGTGTGTGTGTGTGTGTGTGTGTGTGTGTGTGTGTGTGTATGCGCACTCGCACGCATGCATGCACATGCACATGTGTGCATACATCAGTCCTGGAGCGCGAACTCAGGACCTGAGCACTGTACCTAGTTTCTCTTATACAAGGATAGCCCTCTCCCACTTGAGCCACAGAGCCACTTCAGGCTTTTTTCTAGTGAAGTGGTCCTTAGAACTCAAGCCCAGGGTTTCATATATGCAAAGTACTCTACCTCTAAGGCTCATTCCCAGCCCACTAATTCAGGTTTGTTTGTTTGTTTCTGTTTTTTATTGTTGTTGTTGTAGGTTTTAGGAGTTAAAGTCTGGGCCTGGTGCTGTCCCTGAGCTCTTCAGCTCAAGTTTTGTGCTCTACCACTTGAGCCACAGAACTACTTCAGGTTTTCTGGTGGTTCATTGGAGCTATGTGTCTCAAGGTCTTTCCTGCTCAGGTTAGCTTTGAACCATGATCCTCAGATCTCATCCTCCTGAGTAGCTAGGATAACAGGCATGAGTCACAAGCACCCAGCTTCCACTTCAGGTGTCTTAGTGGTGAATTGGAGATAATAGTCTCATGGGACCTTGTGTGTCTGGGATAGATGGGAACCCAGATCCACAGATCTAAGCTTCTTTTAAGGCAAGGTAACAGACTTCAGCTATCAACTGCTAGTCCGTGGCACTCTGCTGCAAGGGGGTTAGTGGCACCACGTGATGGAGTGTTAGCCATGAGCCCAAGAGGTAAGTGTCAGCACCTAGGCCCCGAGTTCAAGGTTCATGACTGAGAAAAATCAAAACACAACACTTGTCCACAGGAGACAACTCACTAGTCTTCAGTAATACATAATTTTGTCTCTGCCATGGAGACATATCTGAGCCTCAATATTCTTGTCTGCATAATCATCTGAGTTGTGGAGGTCTTCAAGTACCAGGTGAAAGAATGCACCCGATGAAGGACACACCACATGTTACTCTTTGCAGGACTCAGCTGATAGCACCCTATGAAGGACTCAGCACATAGCTCTATTCGATAAGCTGTCATTAGGATTAGGGTGCTTTCATCAGCATCACCGTTCTTTGAGGAATATTTCACAAACCAAACAAGTTCACATCTAATGGTTTAATGGGAATTTTTTTGGGGGGGGCGTTACCCAGGGTGCTTGAACTCAAAGCATGGGGATACTGTTCTAATAATATTTGCTCAAGACTAAAGCTGTACCACTTCAAGCCACATTTTAAAGTGTCTCTCAGACTTCCTGCTAGGACTGGGTTTTAAAGCCCCCAAGCAGCCACGATGATAGGGGTAAGCAAGCAGCGTCTGGTTCCTTGCAGCTGGGTTGCAGGGGTTTACATCTGGCTAAGTCAGGTTAGGTGGCAGCTGTCAGCACCAGACTCCTAGCTTGCTTTGTGATGAGGTATTTGAAGTCCTGTCCTTCTACAGTTGCAGTTAGAACATTCTGACTTTTTTGGCAGCAGTCCTGGGGCTTGAGTAAGGGCTTTGACACTGTCCTTATGCATTTGTTCTCAAGGCTGGCACTCGATTAAAAGACAGCAGAACTTCCAGGTTTTCTGTTTATGTGGCACTGAGGAATCAAAACCAGGGCTTCGTGCTTACTAGGTGAGCACTCAACCACTTAGCCCCAGGAGTGAACAAGATATAAATAGATAGAAATTGTTGTGTATAAATATTATATATACAAAAAGAGAGATGTCTGTATATTATTAAATTATAGATAATATTACTACCAATTATTAGGTATTAAATTATGTGTCCATTTAATGATGTGTCCCAGTTGAACCATTAATAAAGCATTAATTAATAATTACTCAATAGCTTGTTATTATTTATCAAATATGTATATACATCCATACATATAATTACATATTTTATAGAATGAGACAGATGTCTATATATAATTAAATTATGTATGCATCATGTGTTACTACCAATTATTATGTATTTAATTATGTCTTCATGCAATTTTTATTCTGTTAGTGCTTAATAAAATATTAACCTTAATGCAGTCCTAAAGTTATTATATCTAATTTTATCTTACAATGATTCATTACTAATTCAATTTTTTTATCATTTATTGTAGTGATAACTTTTCCACCTATGACATTTATTACATTTATGACATCCTCTTACATAGCATATAGATTTGCATACAAATTATACACCCTACCTGACACCGAGCACTTTCAAAGAAAAAGAAAACATGTGTCATGCTCAGCTTCTCACTCCACGATTACGTTTTTGGCAGTGCTGGGATCTAAACTCAGGACCTACAAGGTTCAATTCATGAATGGGTGACTGTCAGCACAGCAGCCTTTAGCCAATTCATCTGCCAGGCAGTTCCCAGGCCCTGAGATCAAGCCCCATATGTTGACTCCATATCACGTTTAGTGTATTCATTTTATTTTTGTATTATTCATTTATCGACCATTTATTTTATTGACTGTTATTACACATGGAATATTTATTACATTTATTACATAGGGCATAGAGTTGCCTGTGTATGAAACTTCACACTATGGGCTTCTTAATCCACGATTCAATTTTTGTGAGCGCTGACATCTGAACTTACAGCCTACAAGGTCCAACTCATAAGTGGGTGAGTGTCAGCATGTCAGCCTGGGGCATATGGAGCTGACAAGCAGATCCAAGCACCTGAGATCGAGCCCCAGGGGTTAACAAAATAAGAACCAATTGACATGTAGATGGTAGTAAAATAAATATAGATTTTTATAGTGCCAGAGATGTTTATACATTATTCAGTTATATATGTTACATTCCTACCAATTCATGGGTATTCATTATGACTTCATGTAATTAATATTATTGTTTTCATCCTTAATAAATTATTAATTAAATAAACCACGTCCTGAAATTATTGTGTCCATGTAATTAATTGTATTCTTTTAATGTGTCAAAAATATTAATTAAAATCCATCGGCCTCCTAAAATCACTCTAATTTTATAGTAGTATCATTCAGGAAGAACTAATTCAACCTTGACATTCCAAAACTTCCATTGGTATTCCTATGAATATGAATGAGACTCTTAGAATGTCCTGCCATTGTTAGGGGTCAGAACTGGGCTTTGAACTCAGGGCCTATGTTGCCATATTGGCCTATGGCTTCCCTGGTAGCCCGCCAGCTTTCAGCAAGCTGAGTCATTCAGATCCAGGATGGTCACCTTGCAAAGAAAGGAAATGTAAAATCGTCAGCCATCTGCAAGTTGAACGGTTTTATTCTGTATTGATTTATTTACTTTTTTCCTGTCAGCCTTTGGGGCCTAGGAACTCAGGTTTGGCTGTGCATCCAGTGGCTGCACCCCAGGCTAGAGTGATCGAAGCTGAGGCAGTGTTACCGCTACCTGAGTTCAAGCCCTGTGGCAAAATAAAAATACATATATACATATATACATACATACATACATATGTACACTACAAATATTTAAAAATTTATGAGGCTTCTTGGCTTGGACTATACACCATTTTTTCTGGCAGGCTTGGGATTTGAACTCAGGATCTGGGTAAATCTACAGCACTATGTGGGAAGGGCAAGCACATTGTGTTGGAAGGCAAGAAAGTCAGGCCTGTTCCCAGGGCCTGAATTCAACCCTAGCACTCAAAAAAATAATATTCGTATACATTTTAAATACATGACTTATATTTACTTACAATTGTTCACTGCAGGGGCTGGGAAGGTGGCTCAGTGGTAGAGCGCTTGCCTTGAATGCCTGAGGCCCTGGGTTCGATTCCTCAGCACCCCATAAGCAAAAAGAAAAAAGCCAGAAGTGGCATTGTGGCTCAAGTGGTAGAGTGCTAGCCTTGAGCTGAAGAGCTGAGGGAAAGTGCCCAGGCCCAGAGTTCAGGCCCCACGAACAGACCCAAAAAGAAATGTTTACTGCATATTGCAGTTAGTGTAGTTAATCATTTTATTTTGTTTTTAATTATTTGTTATGTATTTTAGTGAGTATGATTACACATATAACATTTTTTACATCCTATCACATAGGACATAGATTTGCATATATATTGTACATCATACTTGAGGCCCAGGACTTTCATCGGTAAGGAAAACATGTGGGACAATTGGCTTCTTCCACCAGGATTAAGTTTTTGGCAATTCTGTGATTTGAACTCAGGGCCTAGAAGGCTCACTTCATGAATTGGTCAATGTTATCATACCAGTCTGATGCAAGTGAAGTTGTCGGGCAAATTTGAGGACCCAAGTTCACCAACTTAGAGTGGCCAATATATAAACAGATATATGTGTAGACTGAAGTGTGTGTGTGTATTTACATATGTATATGCATCTATCAATAAATGTATACAGAGACAGACATTTATGTAGATTCTAGTGTATAACTCCATACAAAGTGTGATGTCTATATTGTATTTATATAGATATATATATTCTATTACTACCAATTATTTGGTTTAAAATTATGCCTCCATTAATTAATCATGGTATAAGACTTAATAAAATATTATATTAATCAATGATCTATATTTATTGTGTACAATCTTATACTAGAATGACTAGCTAATTAATAATTCAATTAGTACATTTCAACATTCTATTAATGTTGAGACAAACTGCTACAATTAATTAAAGCGTCCTTCTGGCAGACAACTAGTGCCCTGAATCTAATGAAATGATTCATTATTAGCAGTGTTGCCCCCCTAGGTTTCCAGAAGCTTGCTAAATCTAAGCACTTGTGCAAAATCACAATGCTTCCTGTCATCTAGGGCTGGTGAAGCTCATCAGGATTTGAAACCTCTGACCTCTCATAGTTGGCCCCTCGGTGGCTAGGTTTTGGGGTTGAACACAGGGCGAAGGTGCTGACCATGAGTTCAGAGCAGAAGCTCAGTGCTTTCCCATTTGGTGTCACAGCTTCACTGCTGGTCTGTGTGTGTGTGTGTGTGTGTGTGTGTGTGTGTGTGTGTGTGTGTGTGTGTGTGTGTGCATACACCAGTCCTGAAGGATTCAGGACCTGACCACTGTACCTGAGTTTCTCCTGTACAAGGACAGCACTCTACCACTTGAGCCACAGAGCACTTTAGCTTTTTTTTCTAGTGATGTGGTACTGAGGATTCAAGCCCAGGGTTTCATACATGCAAAGCACTCTACCCCTAAGACACAGTCCCAGCACTCCACTTCAGGTTTCTTTTTTCTTATAAGTTGGAGGAGTTGAAGTCTGGGCCTGGGTGCTGTCTCTGAGCTTTTCAGCTCAATCTAGAGCTCTACCACTTGTGCTAAAGAGCCCCTCCCCTTCAGATTTCTGGTGGTTCATTGGAGATAACCATCTCAAGGAATTTCCCGCTTAGGCTGCCTTTGGACTGTGATCCTCAGCTCTCAGCCTCCTGAGTAGCTAGGATGACAGGTGCGAGTAACCGGTACCCGGCTTCCACTTCAAGTTTCTAAGTGGTGAATAGGAGACAATAGCCTCATGGGATAGTTTGGAACCCAGATCATCAGATTTCAGCTTCCTGAGTAGGCTGGATGACAGACCTCAGCTAAGGACACCTAAGCTCTGACACTTTACTGCAAGGGGTCGTTGGATCCACGTGGTAGAGTGTTAGCCATGAGCCCAAAATGAAAGTCAGCGCCTAAGCTCTGAGTTCAAGGTACATGATGGAAAAAACTAAACCAAAATAATTGTCTGCAGGAGACAACTCACTAGATTTCAGTACATACATCATTTTGGCCCTGACATGTGGGCATATCTGAGCCTCAACTTTCCCATCTGCACAATCATCTTACTTGTGAAGCTCTTACAAGGACCAGATGAAAGAATGAACCCCGTTTAGGACTAGGCACATAACAACTCATGAAGAACTCATCACATAGCGGTATCCCAAATGCTGTCATTAGAATTAGGGTGCTTTCATCGGTATCACCATTCTTTCAGAAACACATCACAAACCTCACGAAGTTCACATGTAATGATTTAGAGGGGTGGGTTTTATTGGGGGGAGTCATCCACGTGATTGCACTCAAAGATTGGGGGTACTATCCTAAGATGTTTAGCTCAAGCCTAGAGCTCTGCCACTTTGAGCCACAGGTCAGAGTTTCGCAGACTTAATGCCAGGGCTGAGTTCTAAACCCACCAGTGTCAGATCTCAGCCCTTGAGTATCTTGGATGACAGGGGTGAGTGAGCCAGCATCATCTGTTTCGGTGAAGATGGGTTACAGTGGTTTACCTCTGGCTAAGTCGGGTTAGAGGTCACCTGTCAACACCAGACTCCAAGCTTGCTCTGTGATGAGGTATTTGCAGCTTATCCTTAAATCATTGCAGTCAGAACATGCTATTTTTTTTTTGGTGCCACTACTAGGGTCTTGAGTAAAGGTCTAGACACAGTCCCTATGCTTTTATGCTCAAAGCTAGTACTCGACTACTTAAGCGAGACAGCATTAATTGAAAATTAATGTAGTATAATTGTTGTATATAGTTTTATAACATAATCATACACTAGTAATTTATTTGTTCCTTTTGTAACATTTCATTTGTATGGATGTATATCAGAATGTGCCATAGAATCTCCCACCATTCATTCATGGCAGTACCAGGATTTCACCTCCAGTCCTAAGTTGCTTCTTTTGGCTATGGCTTCCCTAATAGCCCACCAAACATCAGCAATGCAAGGTCATGTACACTTTCTGGGCCTTGTCATTTAGACGCAGGATGGCCACAACGCAAAGTGGAAAAAAAAAAGTAAAACCACCTTCTTGAACTTCTTAGTTTTTTTTTTTTTTTATTGCGAGAATACCATACAGAAGAGTTACAATTACATGGACAAGATAACTAGTACATTTCTTATCAAGCACTGTTGCCTCCTCTTTGCCCTTCTCATCTCAGTTTTATCCTTCTCTTTTGAATTTTTTTTTGCCAGCCCCAAGATTTGAACTCTGGTCCTAGGATCCCAGGGTTGGTTGTGGCAGAGATGCCAAGACCTGAGTTCAAGCCCCATGCTTTGACCAAAATAATAATAATAATAATGCCCTGGCTTGGAATTTGCACCATTTTTCTGGCAGTCCTTTGATTTGAACTCAGGGTCTGGGTAAATCTGTGACACTGTGGGTGAAGGGGAAGATCACCGTCCTTGAAAACAAGAAATTCAGACCAATTCCCAGAGCCTGAATTGAAGCCCTAGCACTGGAAAAACTAATATTTATATATGAGATCTATTTATATTGCATGGGTTTACAGCATATGACGTTTATTACACTTATTAATTTAGTATTATTACACATATAATGTTTCATTACCTCATATCACCTAGGATATATTTACATATGGATTATATATCACACTGAGTCCAAGGACTGTCACAGAGAAGAAAAAATGTGTCAAAATTAGCTTCTTACTCCACGAATAAGTTTTTGGCCATTCTGGGATTTTAACTCACAATGCCCAATCCATAAATGGGGTCACAGTCTTAGCAGACCAGCGTGTGGCAAATTGAGCTGCCAGGAAGTTCTGAAGACCTGTGATCAAGCCACAATAGTGCCCAATATATAGATAGACAGAAAGATAAATAGATAAATAGATAGATGTGAATATATATATATGCATATATATATATATGTGTGTGTATATATATGCTTATATATACAAAGAGGGAATGTGAAGATATTATATATATATATAACCAATTATTAGTGATTACATTATGCCTCCATTTAATGAAGTATTATGGTTGAATACTTACAAAATCTGTAATTAAAAATTAGTCAATATCCTTCCATTAGGTGCTAGAATGGAAGATATAAATCCAGTAATTTGTGTGTGGCATTCTAAAATAGAATCAAGAATTAACTGCAAATTATTACTTTTATAACATTCGATTAGCATTCACATGAATAGGAATGAGTTTGTCAGATTCTCCCTCCATTTGTGGGGAGCAGTCCTAGCATTCGAACTCCAGGCCTGGGTAGTTCCCTTCGAAAGCAAACCATTGGAATGGCACTGTGAAGACTTCATATTGTCATGATTAAAAAAAGAACCAGAAGAAAAGAAAGCCAGGTGTCAGTGGCTTCTAATCAGCGGCTATAATCCTAGCTCCTCAGGAGGCTGAGATGTAGAGAATGCCAGTTTGAATTCAGCTGGGGCAGGAAAGTTCCTGTCACTCTTATTTGTAAGAGACCACAGGAAAAAAAATACACACATGGGTGAGGCTGTTTCTCAAGGGCAGACACTACCCTTGAGCAAAAGGAGCTCAGGGACATGGCCTAGGTTCATAGTTCAATCCTGGACCTGTCAAAAAAAAAAAAAAGAAAGAAGGCAGTAATTCTATGTCTCTGTGTATTGATGGATGGTGTATGGATGATGGGCATTCAGCAGGTTGCCCATGCCCAGCCCCCAAACCTGGGCAAGCTGGGACAAACGCTGAGAAAATAATAAGTTTGAGCCGGCAGCTTGAACAAAGCATCCTTCTCTGCCATTTAAGTAGTGAAGCCCCAAAGGCTTTGCCTGTGCTGGTGTGTGCAACAGGTGCATTATGTTGTGGGAGAGGTATCCCATCAGGACACCTAGAAGCCAGCCAATGCCTCCAGGAAGACCACTCTTCCTAGGCTGTAGGAGTTGTCCAAGGTTCTGGCTCCATATTCTAGATCCCTCTGTAGGATGTGGGGCCTGGTGCCTATCACTCATTCATCATTCCTGATTGCCAAGTCTCAGGCTGGTCCCAAATCCTGGGAAAGATAGGAAATAGCCAGTGATTTCTGCGCTGAATGGGGTTAGCCAATAAATCCCACCCTCATAGCTCCTGTTAGAATTGAGCCTTGGGCTGCGAATGTGGCTTAGTGGTAGAGTGCTTACCTAGATTCCACGAAGTCCTGGGTTCGATTCCTCAGTACCACAGAAAAAGAAAAAGCCAAAAGTGGCACTGCGACTTAAGTAATAGAGAGCTAGCCTTGAGCAACAGAAGCTCAGGAACATGCTCAGACCTTGAGTTTAAGCCCCAAGACTGGCAAAAAAGGGACCCTGGTGAGACATATTCTTCTGGGACTCAGAGGAGGGCAAGGTTAGAAGTAAGAGGTAGAGGTCAGGTGCTGGTGGCTCACCCCTGTAATCTTAGCTACTCAAGAAGCTGAGATCTGAGGATCAAAATTACAAGCAGGAAAGACTATAATGAGACAATTTTCTCCTATTAAACACCCAATAAGCCAGAAGTAGAGCTGTGGTTCAAGTACTGGAGTGCTATCCTTGAGCACAAAAGTTCTGGGATACTGTCAAGGTGATGAATTCAAACCCCCAGACTGGCACAAACACACACACCAAGATAGAGCATTTGCTAGTCAGCCTTCACAAGTTCCATCTCTAGCAATTCGATATTTTAAAAAAAAGAGGGAAAAGGGAAGGATAGAGTTGGTCCAGGAGGTGATATAACCAGTGCCAAAATTCCACAGGAGTTCTAAGATGTAGAACAGGACAGAGATCCTCAGGCAGAAGGTCCATCTTGGGCAAAGGTCCTGAGGTATGGTTTAGAGGAAGTCGTGTGGGTAGAATGAAGGTTCTTTGGCTTCAGACAAGTCTGGCAGTACATTCAAAGCTGGGTAAAGGTTTGTACTTGAGTCACAGGTAGGGAAAAGGGTGGGGACCCAGAATGGGGTCCAGGGGGAAGATTAGCTTGGCTTTTCCAGTGACCCCAGCCATTTCCAGTGGCTGGAAGCCTATTTTTCACAGCTCCTGACCCTCAGAGGCCTCCTTTGCATGGAGGAGTCAGGGCAAATGCAGGGAAGAACTGTTTCTTAAGAAAAGTTTCTATCAACCAGTCGCTCAACCCCTGTAAATCCTAGCTATTCAGGAGACTGAGACCAGATATCGTGGGTCAAATCCAACTCAGGGGAAGAAAGTTAGTGAAACTCTTTTCTTGCCAATGAACTACCAAAAGGCAGAAATGGAAATGTGGCTCAAGTGGTAAAGTGCCAGCCTTTCGAAAAAGTTAAGAAACCAGGGCTCAAACTCTGAGTTCAAGCCCCAGTACTGGCACAGAAAAAAATAAAGAAAAGCTTTAAGAAGCTCCTAGCCCACTGTGGTGAAAGGCCAGATCAGCTAAGCGCATGTGGTTCATGCATGTCCTCCTAGATCCTCAGGAAGCTGAGATCAGAGGATTGTGGTTCAATGCCAGCCCTGGCAAGAAAGTCCAGGAGACTCTGATCTCCAAGGAACCACCAGAAATCTGGAAGAGGTGCTGTGGATCAAGTGGTAAGCTGAAGAGCTGAGCTACAGTGCCCAGGCCCAGAGTTTGAGCCCCTTGACAAACACCTGTTTGGAGCTCACTCTGTGGCTCTAGGCAGAGTGCTTTCCAATGGGCCCGTGAGGGTCGGGTCTCCCAATGTCTAGGTGTCTTCAGAGCAGTCTCTTTGGCGGCCTTTGTGTATGGAACAGGCCACAGTATCGAGAAGGGTCCCACCTTGGGGCATGGAGGTCATCAGCCGGGTCATCAGAATGGCATCCGTCATGGGTGCAGTGTGCATCTGAACAGTAAACCGACATTTCAGACCACGGTTCTGGGCCAGGAGGGCCAGGAGCTGCAAGATGGCACAGCAGGTAATGCCCACTCATGTGGGTATCACAAGTTTGTGACTCTGTCAGGCACACCTTGGGCAGGTTTTGAGGTGGGCTCATGAAAGACTTGTAGGCTCAGGTATCCACAGCTGGCTGGCTGATGCTTGTAGCAGTTGCTATCCCAGGAGTCCCAGGGCTCAGAAACCTGCTTTCCTCTCCACTGCTTGGGGACAGATGAAGGTCTGCAATCTTGGACTGACTACAAAGGAGCATCCATAGTGTCCTTCCCTTGGTCCTGTGGCCCCGTGCACAGATGGAGGGGCAGATTCCATGGAACTTACTGCCATGGCCCAGACCCACTCAGCCCAAGAAGGACTTAGGGAGAAAGCACTTGATCTACTTTGAGAGTTTACTGTGACTATGACTATGCCTCAGGACTGCCCCCAGTTCTAGCTCAGCTCGTGTGTGTGTGTGTGTGTGTGTGTGTGTGTGTGTGTGTGTGTGTGTGTGTGTGTGTGTGTGTGTCTGTGTGTGTGTGTCTGTGTCTGGGTGTCTGTGTGTATGTGTGTGTGTGTGAGCATGTGCGTGTGTGCACGCACACCCATGCATCTTGGTGCTAGGGCTTGAACTCAAGGCCTGGGCTCTGTCCCTCAGGTTTTTCGTTCAAGGCTACCACTCTACTACTTGAGCCATAGCTTTTCTTCCAGCTTTTGAGTGGTTATTTGCAGAAGAGAGTCTCACACACTTTTCTAGCTGGACTGGCTCTGAATGGTAATCCTCACATCTCAGCCTCCTGAGGAGATAGGAATAGGACATAATCAGCTATTAGCATCTGGCCACACTTTCCTTCTTGACTAAAACAGAGTACTTCTCTCCAAGCCGAGTACCCATCTGCAGCTTCCCCTCCTAAACCAGGCTTCAGAGGAAACATTCCCTTCCCAGAGGACAAAGAAATAGGATTAATTTTGAGCTTTATGTTCTCCACACAGTCAGCGGCTGCTGGGAGCTGATGTAGAGGTCAGAGGATCTAGGCCAGGGCAAGCAGACAATGTGTTAGAACAGAAGAGAGTATGAGAAGACATCTTTGTAGCTGGATGCCAGTGGCTCATGTCTATAATCCTAGCTACTCAAGAGTGACACCTGAGGATCAATCAAGATTCAAAGCTAGCCTGGGTAGACTCTTCTCTCAAAGGAATCACCAAAAAGCTGGGAAGCAGAGATATCCTAGTTCAAGTGGTACAGCACCAACCTTGTGCAAACAAGCTAAAGGATACCACCTAGGCTCTGAGTTCAAGCCCTGGTAAACACAAACACACACATACACACACACACACACAAACACACACACACTTACATGTGCACGTACACACACATACACACGGTAACATCCTTAGCAGCTGCCAATGGCTCATACCAGCAACCCCAGCTACTCAGAGGCTGAGCTCTTAAAATGGCAGCTTGAAGCCAGCCCAGGCAGCAAAGTCCACGAGACTCTTCTCTCCGCTAAACTACTAAAAAAGATGAAAGGTGAGCTGTGGCTCAAGTGGTAGTGTGTTAGCTCAGGGACAGTGCCTAGGCCCTGAGTTCCAGATCTGAGATGTTTTTCTTAATAGACAACCTTTGCCATCCCCATCCCCACAGGTCCGATATCCAGATTTTGGTTATCCTAGATCTCACTTCCACTCCTGCCACTTCCACAGCACTGCCACAAAAGGCTGGTGTGTGGCCAACACTGGATTAAGAAGTGAACATGCACAAGGGGGTCATAGCCAGGTCAAGGCTAATGCCCCAGAACATTGAGATATTGGCCATACCAGTCTCTCATACCAGTCTCTCATCCACCAGTTCCCTAGCCCTGGAATCTAAAGTCTGTGCTTCTGTGTTCGGGGCATCCAGAATTGTCTAGAAGGACCTAGAGAGGCCCAGCTGGGGCTGGAAGATAGACTTTCCTTGGTAAGGTACAATGACATTTCCTAGACACCGACAGATACTTCCAAGCCACCTTGGCCTCACCTCCCATGTAGCCCCGGAAAATCCTTGGTTGGGCGGCCTTCAGTCAGCTTTCATGCTTGAGTTGTCCAGAGCCACAGACAACCACCCTTCCCCCACTCCACTACCAGCCTTCAGGAAGGGACATGCAGCCAGAGGCCCAGCTGAGGAAAATGATAGGACATCACATGACTGAGCCCCCACCCCCCCACACCCTGTGTCGGGGGAGAACCTATGCCACCTGCCCTGCTAACCCAGGATCCCCTGGAGGTGGCCAAAAACATGGACGACTGGATTTGGGCCCCAAAGAAAAGCTGAAATATGCAGGTCTCTGGCAATTTAAGACTCATTGTAGACCCTGATAAGGGGCTAAAGGCAAGGTTGCTGTGCAGGAGGGGCACCATGTGAGGTCAGAAAGAGGCAAACAGGCACCAATGAAGGGGACAGAGAAAGATGATGGAAAAATACACACACACACACACACACACACACACACACACACACACATCACATGGGTAGCCCAAGGCCTCAGCAGTCCCTGAGCAACTGAATACCCCAACCCTTGAGAAGATGGCACTACCATCCTCAGACCAACTATAGACAAAACTCAGAGCATCTCACATGTCTGGAATGGCTCATGACACAGCATGCCATTTCCTACTGTACACACCGCTATGTGGAAAACTCAGCTACCTTATTTTTGGTTGTTGGTCATGGGGTTTGAACTTTGGGCTTGTGCGCAGTCCCTCAGCTCTTCAGTTGAAGGTGCATGCTCTACCACTGGAGCCATAGCACCACTTCCGGTTTTCTGGTAGTTCACTGGAGAAAAAGTCTCACAGATTTTCCTGGCCGAGCTGGCTTTGAAACTGGATCCTCAGAGCTCAGCCTCCTGAGTAACTAGGATGACAGTTGTTAGCCACTGACAATGCCTGGCTTCAGCCACCTTCTCCCACCCAGGGGAAACCCACCTTGTCAGGCCACAAACCACATGCAGCCCTTCCCTTCAGACTTTGACACCAGCATACAAAACCATTCTTCCATGGATCGGGAGAATATAATTGACACTACCCTCCCACCCCTATTCCCATTCGCCTACTCCCTGCCTAAGAAAGGCCACGACCTCTGGAGATCTTGGTAAGGCAAAGCCCACCATGCTGTAACTTCACCCTTGGGCAAAACTGGGGAGTTCTTAGAAATTTCTGTACCCTGAGGACAGCACCTGGTCTCCCAACCACAGTAACCCCACTCCTTAACCATCTCTTGCAGGCAAGGGGTGTCTTTCTTTTTTGGATTTTTGTTTTTTGTTTTTTGGTTTTTTTTTTTGGCTGAGGGGCTTAAACTCAGGCCTTGGGTACTGTCCCTGATGATGATTTTTGCTCAAGGCCAGTGCTCTACCATTTGAACCATGGTGCCACTTCTGCTTGGAGATTGGAGATGAGACTCCCCTGGGACATTCCTGCCTGTGTTGGGGAAACAAGATACTCCCAAGTAGCCAGGATGATAGGTATGGGCCATCGGAGCATAGTTTATGGTGTCTCATTCTTTAGAATTTCCAACTAGTCTTCCTCTAGACACTCCAACCTAGTCACTCCTCTAGATCCCTTAGGGACAGCAAAGGGAGGCTCGGAATCTGGGTAGGGCCGTAGGCATTAAAGTGCCCCTTCCACATCACTACCCCTCTCTAACCTCCCAACCGCCTCCTCTGGAAGGCATGGTCATCTGGGGCAGATCAGACCCACTAGAATTTCTGGGGCCTGCCCTGTATCCCCCTGCCACACTCAACCAGTATCTGAGGATTTCTGGGGCCAGCTACTCCATGTCCTGGTGGAAGATGTTGGGAGGTTTGCTGATAACTGGGTCCAGGAGATGCCAGGGCAGGAGTGTCCAGCTTCCCTCTGTCAAAGAAGGTGACACATAAAATAGATGGATCTACTAAGAGCTACAGGGCATAGCCATCCAACTGTCACCAAGGACCCTTGGAGTGCTGTTTTATGTTGACAGTCCTGGGTCTTGACCTCGGGGCTTAGGTGTTGTACCCAAGCTTCTTTTGCTCCAGGCCAGTGCTCTTCCACCTGAGCCATGTTGCCACTTCCAGCTTTTTCTGTGTATGTGGAACCTAGGAATTGAACCCAGGGTTTCCTGTGCGCTAGGCAAGCCCAGTACTGCTAAGACACAATCCCAACCCTGGATAGCTGTTCTTCTGTAACCACTCAGGTGTGTCTCAGGACAGTCCTGCACATCTGTACCAAGTTTCTCAGCAGCAGCTCTGGCTGGAAGTGAACATGCTCCACTATGTTGTCCTTTATGTACAGCATCTTTGCTCTGTGTGCTTCCTGTCAGATACTCCTTGTTAAGCAAGACCCCTTTTCAAGTGCGCTTCTAAGAATCCTGCTCCAATCACCCTGGCAGAGTGGGGTCTTCTCTGCTCTGCAGGCTGTTGGCCTTGTCACACTCTCCCTTCCTGCTGGTGTGGGCTGAAAGCACATGAAGGAGAAGGCCTGGTTTCCACCACCCAATTTTTGAAGGCTCTGATACACTAACCAGGGACCAGTGCTGTATCACACTCCGTGAGAGGACAGTGGAGGCCCAGGCAGTCTGGGGGCAACAAGATGGGTCCATTTCTTTGTGTGGGCTTGAACTGGGGATCTGGGAGCTGCGTCTCTGAGTTTTTGTACTCAAGCCTGGTGCTTTACCACTTAAGCCACAGCTCCACTTCTGACTTTTTGGTGGTTCCATGGAGAGAAGAGTCTCACCAGCTTTCCAGCTTATGGCTGGCTTCAATCTTTGATCCTCAGATGTCTGCCTCCCAAGTATCCAGGATGTCAGGTGTGAGCCTGAGCCAGAGGTGATGGGCACCAGAGCCTTTCTTTTGAGCTTCTGTTTATCTCATGTCAAGTAGCAAGCCCTAGTTAAAAATACTTAGTTACAGGAAATCAAGTTCCTCTCCTAGGTCAGTTAATCCAAGGAGATGAAGTATCTTTGGAAAAGGCTAGTCTGAGTTGGCCTGGGTGAGTATGGGTGTGTGTGTGTGTGTGTGTGTGTGTGTGTGTGTGTGTGTGTGTGTGTGTGTGTGTGTGTGTGTGTGTGTGTGCGCGCGCGCGCGCGTGTGTGTATAAGTTTCAGGGATACCTACCCTATTTCTGCGGTTCCTCATCGTCTCAGTGGTGAATACATCCAGGATCCCCACCCCAAGGAAGGCGGGTAGGGGAGGGTACATAAGGTCACATTGAGTGGAATGATATGAATTCTATCCTGCAACTGAAGCCTGGAAAGATAATGGAGAGGAGAAGTTTAGAAGAACAGCAAGAGAAGCCCATAACCTTTGGATACAAGTACCAGAGAGAAAACTGAATCCATCCTTTTTGGTAGTAAGGTAACAGATGCCCAATATTCATTTATTTCATTATTTTTTTGTGAGTCTTAGGGCTTGGATTCAGGGCCTGAATGTCATTCCTGAGCTTCTTTTACTCAAGGCTGAGGCTCTAACACTTGAGCCACAGCACCAAATCTGGCTTTTTGTGTGTGTGGGGGGGGGTGGTTGTTGGTTTATGGGAGATAAGAATCTCACAGACTCTCCTGCCCGGACTGGCTTTGAGTCACGTCCATCAGCCATCAACCTCCCCAATAGCCAGGATGATGTGCGGGAACCACTGGCACCTGACCACCACCATCCATGTATAATCCCCTAGGGCCAGTGCTGGACCACCTGCACTGCTCCCCCTTGTTGTGAGTGGGAAGCAGACATGGGTGGGTTTGATACTTCAACAGCCTACATACCTTTGAGCATTGTTCCAGGTCAGTCTGCTGGCGGCTTCGTTGTCATACACAGCAATGACTTGGCTCTGTAACAAGAAGAAATGTCCCCCAGGAGGTGTCAGTTCTGGGGTCTTTCCTCTTCACACTACCCCCACTCCCCAAAACGACATCCCCAAAACGATATAGACATAGAGTGAATTCATTTTCTTACAACCAGGGTCTGGCCAGAAAGGTAGCAGTGGGGAATCCCGATCCAGACCAGCCTGAGCATATATTGAGACTCTAACTCGGAAATGCCCAAGACAGAAAGTCTTGGCTCACATGTTAGAAGACCTGACTGGCAAGTCTAAAGCCTTGAATTCAAACTGTAATATACCAAAAAGAATCAGAGGCCCTGGTGCCAGAGGCTCATGCCAATAATCCTAGTTATTCAGGAGGCTGAGATCTGAAGATCACAGGTCAACATTTAAAATACGGTTGGCCTCGTCCATCAAACATCATGATAAGACCCAAAGTCTGAACCATGAGAGTGTGCTCCATATTAACAGAGCTCTCATCCTTACTAAGTGCTGGCCATGCTCTCTGTCCACCTGGGGAGCCACCCCCTGCGGGCCCCATCCCCAGGTCCTCCCAAGTTCCTTCTGCCACCAACCATGTCCAAGGGAGTATGCCACGCCTATTCCAGTGGAGTCTGCTTAGCATGGAACATCTGCTATCAGATCTGAGAGTGGGGCTTCCAAGAGGCCTACGTCCTGCAAAGTCTGGCAAGCCCCTTGGAAAGATGTTTTCCTGTTCCTGTTTCTCTTTTCTTCGCTGCATAGGAGTGCCCATTATTCTTTTACTGTTCCTGCTGCTTGTTCTACTTACTCATGCTCAACATTCTCTTATTCAGGGCTCTTTCTTGGAAGTGATGATGACTCCAACATCCGATGAGTGTCCTGAGAATATGACTAATCCACCAGATTTAAGTGTTACGCTGAAAGCTCCTCTTATGGAGGCTATTAAACAAGTCATAAGTGAAAATAAAAGCATTGGGGGTTTTATGACTTCACTTCAGCAGAAGGAATTGTTTGTAAGAGATTTACAAGAAGCTGTAGGCACGGCTAGAGCAGAAAGAGTGTATGGCTATTGGAGACTTCCCTTTAATCCTGAAGTATCTACAGTAGATATCCTGTAGATAAGAAAGATGTAGAGGGATATTTAGACCAAAAACTAAATAAGATTCCTAAAAGATTGGTGGATGGAAGATGGCAGTGGCTTATTAGGGGATGCTGGTGGGATCCTGCCTTATCAAGAGGGCCTCAAAGACTTCCCCCAGATCCATAGCCTTTTACAGGTGTGTATGATAAGGATGGCAACCGTTGGGAAAATTACTTAGGAGAAAGAATTTCCTATTACTCTCTTCCATTTACTGAGAGACTTGCTAGATCTAGGACTCCTTGGTGCTTACTATCAAAAAAGAACAAGGAAGATCTTATGAGACAGTTAAGGCCTCTATGGAGAAGAGTAAACGATTATGTGAAAGGGTTACAGAGAAGACACTATGAGCCTGTATTTGATGTAGGGCCAGATTTAGCTAAGTATACTGAATATCATGATTTTTGACAACAAATTGGGGACCTTCTAAAGAATGGCAAAGAAGCACAATTGCTTAGAAAAGATTTGAAATGCATAAAGTACAAAACTAAGCAGAAGTAAAAATAAAATACTAGAGTTTATGCCTTTCTGTCTAACACCTTGCCCATATGCTCTGGTTAATGGTTAATATGTGATAAGCATCTCAAAACCGATTTACTTTGCTATTCTTATGGGATTGATGAGGTAAAGCCTGGAACAAGTACCTATCGTCATAACTCATCATCCAAGAACAAGATCAGGCGACCAGCTGGTGACCACCCAAAGCCTTGCAACAAGATTGTGTAACCTTTTGCCCTTTCTCATGGAGACTTTTTTCTATAAAAGCGTGTCATCCTCTGCAATAAATCACACTCAGCATTCACTCCTCTTGTGTGTGAGTTGTCTGTATGCCATCTCCCTACCTGTTCCAGTTACCCCTACTAGGTGTCCTCCACCGTCCCAACAGAGCCGGTCCGTGGCACGAGTAGACATCTCCAGGGCACACAGATCCCTTGGTCTTATAATTTAAGTGCTGAGTCCCCATTAAGCATCTCACCCTTCCAGGTCCCCAGACCTCAGCCACAAAGCCCATGTACCCCCAAAGTACGCAAGCCGAAGTTACCAAAGGGTCCAGTGCTCCTTATTACAGCCCACTTCTACACTCACACACACACACAAACAAACAAACAAACAAACAAACAAACAAACACACACACACAACCTGCAGCGGTGCTTCATGTTTGTCTTCCTTGCTACTCAGGAGGCTGAGGTTTGAAGATCAGGGTTCAAAACCAGCCCATTCTGGAAAGAATGTCTGGCTCTTATCTACAGTGAACTACCAAAAAGCCAGAGGTGGAGCTATGACTCAAGTGTCAGAGCAATAGCTTTGAGCACAGAAGCTCAGGAACAGCACCTAGACCCTGAGTTCAAGGCCCAGCTCTTCTAACACCAAACACACACAGACACAGACATAGACACAGACACAGACAAAGACAGAGACACAGATAGACACACACACACACACACACACACACACACACACACACACACACACACACACACACACACACACACACGCACGCACGCACGGACAGCCCAAGGCTTCAGCAGTCCCTGAGAGCAGAACCATGGACTGTCTCCATTAGGATCACATCCTACCCTCAAGAAGGTGGCACTACCGACATTAGACCCACTATAGAAAAACCAGTAAGCCTCTCACATATCTGGAATGTCTCATAGTGCAACATGGCAGATCCTACTGTCCACACTGCTATGCGGAAAACTTAGCCCCCCCCTTATTTTGTAGTTAGTCATGGGGTTTGAACTCCCGGCCAGGGCGCTGTCCCTCAGCTCTTCAGCTGGAGGTGAGAAATATCCCTTGCGCCACAGCTCCAAATCCTGTTCTCTGATGGTCCATTTGACATCAAGTCTCACAGACTTCTCTTCCCAAGCTGGCTTGGAACCATGGTCTTCACATCTCAGCCTTCTGAGTAGCTAGGATGACAGTTGTGAGCCACCAGCGGCTTCAGGCTTCAGCCAACTTCACATACCCAGAGGAAACCCATCCTCGTCAGGCCACACACTTCTTGCAACCCTTAACTTCAGACTTTGTCACCCAGCATCCAAATCCATCCTTCAATGGAGAGAATACAGACACAATAATCCCACCCTTGCACCCATTTGCCCAATCCCTGCCTGCCACAGGCCAAGCCCTCCTGAAGCTCTGGCTTCAAACTGGGGCAAACTTGGGGAGTTCTTAAAAATGTCTGTACACAATGGAATTCTATGCCTCCATCAGAAAGAATGACATTGCCCCATTTGTTAGGAAATGGAAAGACTTGGAAAAAATTATATTAAGCGAAGTAATCCAGGCCCAGAGAAACATAGACCCCATGGTTTCCCTTATTTGCAATATGTAGTATATGTATGAGTCAAGCGGAAAAGGTCAGATAATGTGATGTTAGGAAAATGAACCCTTAGATATGTATTTTCATGTTTTTTTTTCTTTCATGCATGTGTCTCTAACGCATTTATAAGATTATATCTTTGTTGCTTTGTATGTCCCTCCCCCACAGTATAACCCCTGCTTTCACTATATTTGATGTCAGTATAACTTGTGGAGGATATGGGGAAAAACAAGTTGTTTAAGGATACAGGTGGACCTGTTGCAACAATGAGAAGTACAAGTTGTCATGTCCATAACGAGCTTTTCAATGTCTGTGGGGGGGAGAAGGATTGGGACTGGGGGGGAGGAGGGAGGCTGGGAAGGGATGTGAACGATAAACAAAGGAGGAGACTGCAAAGCTTGGTAAAAACTGTACGCATTATCCTGCCCATGTAATTGTAACCCCTCTGTACAGTATGTTCACAAATAAAATAAAATAAATAAATAAAATAAAAAATAAAAAAAAATGTGTGTACAGTGATGCCAGCACCTGGTCTCCCAACTACAGCATCCTCCTCCTCCCCCCCACACACACCTCCACCATCCTTTGCAGGCAAAGATGGTTTGCTTTCTTTCTTTGTTGCAGTTGTGGGGCTTGAATTCTGGGCCTGGGTGCTGTCCCTGAGCTCTTCAACTCAAGGCAAGCATTCTACTACTTGAGCCACAGCACCACTTTCAGTTTTCAGGTGGTCCATTGGAGATGAGTCTCAGGGTCTTTCCTCCCCATGATAGCTTTGAACCGTGATCCTCAGATCTCAGCTTCTGAGTACGTAGGATGACAGCCATGAGCTACTGGCACCCGGCCAAAGATAATTTTCCATCCTTTTCATCCTATCCCCTCAGGAGACAGATCTGAGGACTACAATTGGATTCCACCCTTCGCAGCAAAGTCCATTAGAACTCTTTTTCTACAATTAAACACCCAAAAAAATTGGAAGTGAAGCTTTGGCTCAAATGGTAATGTGCTAGCTTTAAACATCAAAGACAAGAGATAAGATCCAGTCCTTAGTTTCAAGCTTTTTCTAGCAAAGACCCACCCAAGAAAGGGAAGCAGGTTGGCACACGGGAGCTCAAAGTTCACACATAATACTCAAGACTCCCAGAACAGACCCCATCCGGCTCTGATTCTCTAGATTCTATGTCCTACATCATGGCAGTCTTAGATGGGACTGACCATGCACAAAGTTAGGGCATTCAAGTACAATCTCATACTGAGGATCCTCTGACCTTATCAAAGACTCAGGATCTCTCACTGTCCTGCCTTGACACTGGGCAGCAAGGTGAGTTCTAGTTATCCAACCACAGGATGAGAATATGAAAGGATTTCTCGGCCAAGGGACTCCAACTGGAGGGGCTCTAGGTCCCTCTCTCTCTGGAAGGAGAAAAGTGCTGGTCCATCCCAGGAATGTTCTAAGGTTGTGAGTATCCTCAAAGAAACAACCCTGCTCAGAGCCCAGTGCCACTTGTTTTCCCACCAGCCTCAACCCAAGCCTGCCCCACCTTCAGTCAGCCCTCTCTGAATCCCAGACTGCCATGTAGACTAAAGGTTGAGCCAGCAGAGACCCACCTCTGTCCCTGAGAATGGCAGTCACGTGGTCCTAGCGCCCCCTAGAGGAAGTCTCGAAGTCACTTGGGTCCCGACTCCCGTCCTCATTCCCTGGCTGTCCTGTGCCAGTGGCCCACTTACCTCTGTCTCTGGTGGAGGAATGAACACCGGGGGGGGGTCATCTTCTGATTGAGCCATGGAAAGTCCCAGTCCCCAAGGATGTACTGCACAGGCATCCTGCAGTGGACAACAGCCAGGCAGTAAATGGTGATCCCAAGGTTCCAGGTCTCTTAATAGAAGTGTGGCTGGGTCAAAGACTCCATAACTGGTGGTCTATATTGTCAGGAGAGATCATGGCTTCAATGGCCTGACACACCTGACCTGGGATCGTCCTACCCCTTCATCTTCCTGCTTATGCCTTGCCCCGCCCTTGACACTCCCTCACTCCAACACCTCCCTAGCCCTTAGACAATTTCTTATTATCTGACCAGGAAATAAACTTGCTAGGGCCGGGATAATTGAAACCTGGTGACACACCCTGAGCCCTAGGTCCTTCCTGAGGCTGCTTCCCCCTGCAGTTGGTGACCACACAGCTCCTGGATGTCATGAAGTTGCTGAAGGATCAGTGGCTTAGTCCTATATACTGGCTTTAGGCTCTGAAATGTTACCCTCAGAGATTGTGAGTGGTTGGCTCCCATGATCCAGGGACTCCAAACCAAAGCTCGCATACTCCCTACTTCCTTCCTTTCCTCTTTTTTTCCCTTCGTCCTTCCTCCTCTCTCTCTGTTTCCTTTCTTTGTCTCACTCCTGGCCTTGAATTAGGAGCCTGGGTGCTGTCCCTGAGCCTTTTTACTCAAGTCGACCAGTCTACGGCTTGAGGTACACATCCATTTCTGGCATTTTCTTTTTGGTTGTTAGTTGGAGATAAGAGTCTAACAGTCTTTCCTGCCTGGGCCTTAAGCTTTGATCCTCCCATCTCAGCCTCCTAAGTAGCTAGCATGACAGGCATGAAGCACCAGCATCCAGTTCAAACCAAGGTTTCTTCATGTGCCGTGGAACCAGCACTGGAACCTTTCATCATCTATGACAACCCACACCCCTTCGAGCATGGCGCACACTGTAACTATTTGTTGGATAACTAAATGAGCATCTATCTATGACCATACTACAGAAAAGTCCCATCCGATTCATGTAAGCATCCTGGGGCGGGGGGGAGGGGGCGAGGCAAAGTCTGATGTAGCTCTCCCACAGTTCTCCCTCGTCCCTCTTCCCCCCCTCCTGGTGCCACCGCACTTAACTGTTTTGGCTCCCAGGATGTGAGCCACGATGTTCTCGCTGGACTCTGGGGCCACTGGGATGCCTATCTTCTCAAAGATCTCTGTCCAGTGGCTGACCAATTCTGTGGCACTCAATTCCCCCTCAGGTTTGAACGAGGTTGCAATGAGCTGAACCCCTGGCTCAAGTGGCCTCCTTTCCTCTCTGTGGGACCAGACAGGATGGCCCACTATATCTGGCCCCCAAGTTGCATGTTACAGAGAAGGGATTCTTGAGGCATCCCTGGTTCCACTTCATGTGCTGAAAATCGTCTCTGCTCACAGCTGGCAGGCTGGGGATGGCAAGGTCACTCTCTGCTCCCCATGACATCCTCGACTGTGGTCATCACCCTAGAGAGAGCTGTAGAAGAATCAGCAGCTGCCAGAGAAAGGCAGTCAAGGCACGACATTCATAGCAGGAGACGATCTGGCTTGGGAACTCTGCCTGTGCCTCTTTTAACGTCACTGTTTGACCGCTGAATTGGTTCATCTAATTTAACCCATGAACCCAGGCATTAGTGGAAATTGCCAGCTTCAAGAAAAAAAACCTGGAAAAGGTGGCATTTCACCTGTCCCAATCAAACTTAAACAGTTCCAGTCAGTGGTCCTCTTTTCCTTCCAAGCAGCCTACAGCAGGTTACAGAAACAGCTAACTGCCACGGTATGATACCGAGCAGGCTCCAGGAGGGGAAACTTGCCTACCACTGTCCAGCTGGAAATGGCCCAGGTGGGACACAGATTGGAAACTTCAGGACTCCAGGGAGGACTACACACATATGCACTGCCCCAGGAGGGAATCCACGCCCTCAGTGGGGGCCCAGAGCCCCCTGCCCAGATGCCCACAGACACCGTCAATGCCCTGGGTAAAGTTCTCCTCTCATCCTTGGTTGTGGTGAAGCATCTGCCATGTTAAACCGTTCGCCACTCCCCAGACACTCCTAGCTTCACAGCCCCTGCCCTACTCCCACCTATCTCGTTCCTTAATTATGTTTGGCAGACACATTCCTAACCCTTGAATTAACTCCAACTATACACATGAGAGCAGAGTGTCTGGCTGGAAGAGTGCGGCTGTGGTCACACTGGCCTCACAAGCCTTCTGGCTGAAGACAGGACAGGTGTCCACTCTGTTCTGTGGTTCACACAGGCCTCCTAGGGAGTCCCATGCAGGTCCAGCAGCTACTGTGGGCTGCAAGAAAGGGGAAGAGGGAGGTGGAAAGAGGTGGAAAGGAACATATACTGAAACCTTCCCCAAAGGAGCCATGAAATGGTGAAGGAGAAAACAAAAATTGTGGCTGGGCTCATACTGGGCATTATGAAAAAAGAACAACAAATACACACATACACAAAAATAAACTGCTTTCACTCTTTTTAGATATGGTGACTTAAATATATTTTCATTTTTCTCATCTCCTCATCTCCCAACACACACACACACACACACACACACACACACACACACACACACACACACACACACACACACACACAAATCCAAATGGGTCACACAAGACTCACCATGCAGCACCTGCAATTTGCCAACTGATCACTGACCTGAGCACAGTCAGGCTGTACAAGGAGAAAGATGATCGATATCTCCCTCCCTCCCTCCATCTCCCTCTCTTCCTCCCTCCCTCCCTCCCTCCCTCTCTCTCTCTCTCTCTCTCTCTCTCTCTGTCTCTCTCTCTCTCTCTCTGTCTCCGTCTCTGTCTCTGTCTCTCTTCTACACACACACACACACACACACACACACACACACACACACACACACACACACACACACACACACACACACAGACCCAGAGCAGTGCCTCTGCTGAGTTTGTTGGTTCCTCATCTGGGCAAATGTATAAGCTCGAGCATGGCAGTTCCCTTGTCAGAACCAGGGGCTCCCACCCAAGGGGAACACTTCTCTAATAATGCAGAACCACCCTGCCTCTCCCTTTACCCAGGGCCAGACCTTTCCATTGGGAACAACCAGCCTTGACCCCCATTCATCAAAACCCTAGGCCCAGACACTGGGTCAAGGAATCCAGAGACAGATGACTCCTCAGAGCCCAGAGAGAAAACACAGCAGGCAGTCCTGGTGCCTCCAGAGAAGTGTCTGACTTGGGGTGGGAGCGTTGTTGGGGAATTCGATGGGGTCATAAAGGCTACATACATGGATGGACTGCCTACTTCCAGCCTAGATGCTTCTGGGCTAATTGGCGGATTCTTGGGGGGGACTAGGAGACCAGAAGGACCAGTAGCACCAGCAGAAGCAGGCAGAGCTGGGAAATGTGATCACCCTGTGAGTACTGTTGACAGCTGGGGGGGGGGAACAGGACAGGTGTATGTGTGTCAGAGGGAGTGTGTTCCTCCCAGATAGTCACCTTCTGACCCCCAGTGCCCTCACCTCCCTAGTGAGATTTTCTGGGACCTCCTCAGGTGAAAGGGTGACCTAGCACAGAAGACAAGGGCTCAAACAGCAAGGGGGGCCTATCTCCTGCATCCAGCACCCCCCACCCCCAGCAAAAAGGAAAAGACCCGAGAAGGCAGGTGTGGAGGTGCTCCTCCCCACATCTGACTAAAGCCACTAGGTTCCCACCAGGGAGAGGAAGGGTGCAGATGTGGCTTTCACTGCTCTAGGCCAGGGGTTCTGTGGTGCCCCCTCCTCACCAATCCCTGTATCTGCCCTTTTCCTGGGACACTGGCCCGTAGGAATGGGGGTGGGATCCTTGGAGCAACACCCACCCCCCTCTCCTGGGGCGCATTTATGGCAGAGCCAGGGTGGACTGTGAGATGCAGGCAAGATGGAGAGAGGAGACAGGAGGCGAGAGGCCGGGTCTGTGGGGGAGGGGGAAGGAGGGGGTCAGGAAGTTCGCCTGGTGCAGGAGTCACCAGGTGTGGTCCCATGGAGCGGCCACTCATGCGTGCTGCTGGGAGAAGCTGTAGGCAATGGCTCTGGGTGCACCCAGGCCCGGAGTGCAAGGACCAGGGGCAGGGACTGGGTTTGGGCCTCATGCCAGCCAGGGACCCACCATTTCTGCTGGGCGACTGCGAAAGGGGACTCAGATCAGACCAGGCAGAGCCATGTTTGAAACGCTGCGCTGCTGGGAGGTGGAGTGGGCATCTGCTGGCGGCTGTGCTTGCTGCCACCCCTGCTTCAGCTGCCATCACCAGCACCACCTCCTTCTCACCTGCCTGCTTCCGTTGCCTCCACCACCGAAGCCATCGCCATGCTTCCCGTGCTAGGACCACAGATTCAGGGCAGCCATGGCCGCTGTGCCCCCGTGAGGCTGCCCGCAATGATGTGCATGCCTTGCTGGCTCCAGGTGCTCTGTGCTCCTGTTCAGGACTGTCCTTTGATGGCAGTGGCTGCCAGCATCTGGAACAGCTTCCCCTCATGCTTGAGCTTGCTCTTCTCTCTTCTCTCTCTCTCTGCCCCCACTCCACTCCTGGGCCACCACACAGACCTGCCTGCTCCCCCCATCGCTGCCACCACAGTGCACCCCAGGACCCCTCCCCCTCCTCCACTTGGCCATGCCCACTCCTCCCCTAGGCCATGCCCCCTACCCCTAGCTGCAATCACAACCCTGACTGAGCTCTAAGGCTTCCAGGCCATGGCAATTGCAGCATCACCTCTGCTCAGGACTCTCCCACAACCCCAGTACCTGCCCCAGGGATCGAATCTCCCCTCAGCTCCACCCCTGGAGGAGATTCTCCTCCATCCCCCTTCACTCCCACACACTAAGAGGGTGCATGGTGACCCTTGTGTGTGTGTGTGTGTGTGTGTGTGTGTGTGTGTGTGTGTGTGTGTGTGTGTGTGTGATGTTGGGGATAACTACCTCTCAAGGACTCAGAACATAGCACTCTTTGGGATGACACACAGCACACTTCCAAAAACAGCACAAAGCACCCTGTGTAAAGGACTCAGCACACAGCTCCCTTTGAAGGACTCAATATAGTACCCTGTGTAGAGTACTCAGCACACAACACCCTTTGAAAGAGGGAGTCCATAGCTTGCAGTGTAAAGGACTCAGCACATTGCATGCTTTGAAAAACTCAGCACATAACACACTTTCCCAGGGGCTCATTACATAGCACCTTCTGTGTTAAGACTCCGCACAGACCTTTGAAAGGCTGAGTAAAAAGCACCCTTTGTAAACCACTAATTGCATAGCACCCTTCGAAGAAAGCACATAGAAGAATTTTGAAGGTTTCCGCACATACCACACTATGGCAGGACTCAGCACATACCACACTGTGGAAGCACTCAGCACACAGCACCGTTTGAAGGACAATACAGAGCACCCTGTGAAAAGGACTCAGCACACAGCACTCAACTCACCTCATCCCTCTCTTCTCAAGGGCTCAGCACATAGCAGGACCCTTTTGGATGAATTAGCACACCACACCTTTTGAAGGACTCAGCATACAGTATATTGTGTAATGGACTCAGCACACAGCATCCTTTGAAAAACTCAGCACAGCCCACTCTTTTCAGGGACTCAGCACATAGCAACCTATGGGATGACTCAGCAAACAGCACCTTTTTGAGGACTCAGCACATAGCTGTATGTCAAAGGTTCAGCATTCATTAGAATTAGGGTGCTTTCTTCAGTATCCACATTCTTCAGAAACACTTCACAAATCTTACTGGTTCACATTTAGCCAACCTGTGTTTTATGGGGGAGGGTCAGCTGGGGGTCTTGACCTCAAAGTTTGGGGGCCCTATCCCTGAGCTCTTTGGTTCAAGGCTGGAGCTCTACCACTTGGAGGCACAGCTCCAATTTTGTTTTTTTGGGTTGTTCTTTGACAGGTCTTATGGTGATAAGGAAGGCCAAGTTGGGGTGTCTGTGTGCAAAGGCTCTTAGCTCAGCCTGGAACTGACCTCTCTCTTCCTGGTGTTCCTGGGAAGCTGGGCCTCATGGAGCTATCTTGGCCTAGGTGGAAAAGACCTGCTCTGGTATCAGCAATCAGGGTGAACAAAAGTCAGCTTGGCCCTGGTCACTTCTCAAAATTGAACTCTAGACGACAATGGCATGGGGCTGCATATCCGGCATCTGGACACCAGGGGGCAGGAGTGGCCCACCGTAGGGATTGTACCTGCGAGTTGTGTTTACTCTTGCTTTCCTGGGGTCTCCATCATGCTTCCAAGTCACCCTGGACAGGAAAATCCTTGAGACACTTACCTACAATTAACAATCAAAAAGCAAGTGGGGCTGTGGCTCAAGTGGCAGAGCAGTAGCCTTGAGCAAGAAAACTCTAGACCCTGAGTTCACACACACACACACACACACACACACACACACACACACACACACACACACACACACACACACACACAACACATGCATGCAAAATCAGAGATTTCTATAATGCAATCTTTGGATATTCTCTACTTTTTCCCCACTAAGCCTGGTGGCTGCTGGTCTAGGTGTCTGATGCATACCACTACCTGGCATCTTTAATTTTGGGGAACAGAATGGGTAGAAGGTCATCCTTCTCTGATCCCAGCTCCTTGATTGGGTAATGGTCTATCCAGGCCCGTTGGGGCTCCTTTACAATATCGCCAAGATGCCTTCAAAAGTCATCACATACTGGGCACTGGTGGCTCATGCCTGGCATCCTAGCTACTCAGGAAGCTGAGATTTGGAGGATCATGGTGCCAAGCCAGTCTGGGCAGAAAGTGTGTGAGACTCTTATCCTCGATGAACCGTCAGAAAACAAAAGTGGTCCTTTGGCTCAAGTGGTAGAGTTCCAGCCTCGAGAATAAGAGCTCAGGGACAGTGTTCATGTCCAACAACAAGGAGAGGCTTTGCATGTTGGCTTTGGGATTGGCATTGGCCAAATATAATTGGAATTTTCAAGTGCTCCATGACAAAGCAGTGCCTCCTTAGTCCTGTGCTGGTCCATCTTGTCTCACCCCCTAACCTTGTCCATGCTTTGGGTCAGCATGGCTCTGGATGGAAGGAAGGGCTCCAAGGAGGAAGATCCCAGAGCAATCACCCCACCTCCTACTGCCATGCTCACCCTGCTGTTTCTGCTCTTTGCCATAGACTTTCTTCCTTGAATCCATCCATGAGGTCATCACCACCAACATAGTGGTGAGTGGTGGGTCTGGCCTAACTCGGGGAAGTCAGAGGTGGAAGTAGGTCTGGGATTAGGAGCTTCCACCCTGGGTGTGGGCTAAGCCCAGGGTTGACCTTTTTTTATCGTGAGCCTTACAGTGGTGGGAAGACAGTGTAGACTCCACATTGAGTCAGGTAAGATTGGAATCTAGAGGACCAATTGTGTGTGGGAGAGGATGTGGGGCCACTGCTCTTGATACTCCTCTCTCGGGACTCCCCTGTCCCTCCCTCATCCCTCAATGGTAGAAGAGTAACTTCAACTAAGGGTGTGGGATTAGGGGGTGGGGAAGTATTTTGGTGTGAACCAGAAGTGCTTCAAATTCATCCTAGCCCCTACTTCCTGTTTATCTGAGGAATGGCCATTTGGGTTTGGGAGGGGTGAATCATCCTAGCTGAGAAGGTGCGTCAGTGGTAGAGAGGTCGCCTAGCATGACTGAAGCCCTGGGCTTGATTCCACACAGAAAAAGCTGGAAGGGGAAGTGGGGCTCAACTGGTAGAGCACCAGCCTTGATCAAAAAGAGCTCAGGGAGAGTGGCCAGGCCCTTCGTTCAAGCCCCAGGACTGGAAGAACAAATCTTTGTTGGAGGCTTTTTTTCCCCTTTGAAAACAATTTATTGTGATAAGCATAACATGGGTCTCTTCCCTGGCCACCAATGGGCCATTATATCCCTTGAGCTTGGGCCACCTCCCGGCAGCCCCTGCCCTACCCAACCCCCAGTTTAACTTTCTCATCACCCAGCAGATGGAGGCCTGAGAGAAGGCACCTGACCACCTACTTCTGGTGGCTTCCAAGGCTTTTGAGAGTCAATATGTCACATAGAGAGTCATTATCTGCATCAGTCTACAGAAGAGAGGGAGGGAGCACTCCTTGCCTGAGCTGTGGGCAGATCTGTATCTGGGGCATCTGCAGCAGAACGTGCTCCTTGAGGGAGTCCTCTATGGTGATGAGAACCTTGACCTATCCTCTGGAAGTTTCCACGCTGTCTTCAAGTTGCAATTCTTCAAAACCTTTCTGCTCCTCCCTCATTTCACCCACCACAGGCCCTGATGCATCTGAAGCAGCATTGGGGGGGGGGGGCTCAGCTTGTGCTGGCATCTGGAGCCTGCTGTCCATGCCTTCCTCTGTGAGGATCAACAGCAGCTCCTGCAGCACTCTCCTCTTCTTCATCTTCTCCTGGGACAGCCAGCATACACACTTGGCTTTCTCCCAAAACAGCTCACTCAGAGCCAACATCTGCTCTTTACACACCACAAGGGATTCCTCAATAGTTTGGATGTGTGCTGACAGCTGGCTGCATCGATGGTGGACCTCACTTGCTGGATTCTGGAAGTCCACCTCATCAGGCAGGTTGTGGACGAAGCAGATTTACTTCTTGGACACCCACATGTCCTGCTTCCCATCCCCATGAATGCTGTGGTGGCAGCACATGTGGCAGGGGGCTGTAGATCCAGCTCAGTCTGTCACTGAGCTGCCAGGTGGGCCAGGTGCTTGCAGCTGGCCCACCGCTTCTGAGGTATGATTTCCCCCCCCTGTAGATCTCAGCCTCAGTGTGTTAACAGAGCCTCTTCCATCTACCAGGCAACATGGAATGTGGGCGTAGCCACATTTCTTGTATCCCATTGGTCAGAAAGAATCATGAAATAATGGGGGTGTGGCCAGAATCCTGAGATGCAGGCAGAATGGGCAGAGTTAAGATGACAGTGGCTCCTCCAGCCCCTTTCCCAGGGATCTCTGTCCAGTTCAGTTAGGGACAAGAGGATGACCTGCTTGAGCCGGATGGCTGCACAGATTGTTGTGTATGTCCATTTGTTGCCAGTCTCGGACATTGAACTCAGGATCTGGCACAGTCCTTGAGCTGCTTTTGCTCAGAGCTAGCCCTCTACCACTGGAGCCACATGGCTCTACTTCTGGCTTTGTTGGGATTGAAGTTGGACAGGGGTCTCAAGGACTTTCTGGTTTAGAGTGACTTGACATTGATCCTCCTATCAGTCTTGTAAGTATCAAGGAGGAGCCACTGGTGCCTGCCTCATCATTGGTTTTGCTGATGTTCTTGGACACACCCATGAGTTCCCTATCCTCAGGTTTAAGTGGTGGGAGCTGGAGCCCACAGTTGGAATCCTAGTCCTGCCACTTCCAAATGGCAGGAGATCCTAAGAAACTCATTCCTATCCATAGGAATACCAATGGAATGTGATGTATGTCATGATTCTAGGATAAAATTATACACAATTGTATTCTAGGACACTGATTGATTTTAATTAATACTTTATAAAGCATTTCAACAATCACATTCATTAAATGGAGGCAGAATGAAACACCGAAGAATTGGGCATCACATAGTATAGAGATGCCATTTTTTCTGCCCGGACTTTCTTTACTTAATTGCTATATACCATTTTCTGAATGTACTTTGGTGTATGCAACTAAGATATATTATACTTGATCTGGAAATCAATTATTCAAACTGTTTTTTATCAAAAATGCTTATAGCAAAATAAAGAGGTAAATCCAAATTATGTATATTTGAAGACAATGCTTGGTTAGTCCTCTTCTCACATTACCCATTCCCTTCTTGAGAATAATACACATTGTAAGGAAATGCTTAGAACGTTTTGGAGAAATAGGTTGACTTTAAACCAGTTACTCTACGCTGCATTTTGTTTACTTTATATCTAGAAAAGCTAAATTCTTACCTTATCATTTTCCTTAGGCTTTATATTCAGGTTTAATGTCTGATGGGTGACAGATAAAGATATAAACATTTTTTAACAGTTGTTAAATTTAGGCTGAGGAATCTAGGTGCAATTATGCTCATGCAGATAGGCCTCATCAGTCATGAGACCATGATACCAAAATGTTAACCAATGCTTACTGGTGTCATCCTTATGAGATTTTGTGTATTATAAACAATGGTTATTACCATTTGTTTTGTAATCAACATCATTTCGTGGGTTAGGAATTGATGTGAGACATTATACTCAGAAATATATTGAAGGAGGAATCCAAAATTAGTTACCAAGATATACACTTAACGCACTGTTTTAAAAATGTAAGCTAAAGGAAATAATTTATGAAAAAGTCAACATTTACAATAAATACAGAATCAGTATGACTGATTTTTCTTTTATCCCAGGTGCAATATGGCTTGCATGATGACTTTTATGGTTATATGTTAAGTTAGGTCTTGATATTTAGTTGAAGTTCTGTTTTTTCATATATTCATTTGTCAGATCAAAGAGGAATTTAATTCCATGCCAGAGTCAACATCCATAATAATGTTACATTTGTATCCTGCTACTTTGCCAAAGTTTCAAATGAGCTTGAGTATCTTGGGTCTTTTTTGGATTTAACAAAATATGTATGCAATTTTGTCAGTAGTATAAATTTTTTTACCACTATTTATTAAACTATTATTTTCCAGAAACTACTACTCTCTTTTCATGAGATTTTTTTGGGGGGTCGGGTCATGGGGCCTGAACTCTGGGCTTGGCTGCTGTCTCTCAGCTCTTCAGCTCAAGGGTAGTGCTCTACCACTTGGGCCACAACGCCACTTCCGGCTTCTTTATTTTTGCATATGTGGTGCTGAGGAATCAAAACCAGGGCCTCTTGCATGCAAGACAAATGCTCTACCACTGAGCCACCTTCCCAGACCTTTTCATGAGATTTTTAATGTCATTTATATCATGGGTTGATGTTTTCCTTTAGATAACCCACATTTTGTATTCTACAAAGTGTAATTTGGAGTAGTTTAAAATTATGTACACTCAGGTACACTGCTCAGATTCTATTATTGGCATATTTTGTTTTTGTTAAATCAGTAGAATTTAGGTCTCAATATGGATAGTTAGACTTATTCATTGCATTTCTGCAATTTTTAAGATGTCATGATTTTTGTTATTTTATTCTCTTAAATATGTGCAGATCTTACTCCACTTACAGTCACATTTCTTTTAAACAATTTGATCCATTCAAGGGATTTGCTATGTCAGGTTCATCTAGATGAATTTAATTACAAATGAAAACAACCGTATTGTTGAGACAAAGTTATCTTTATGGTTCTAGTCAAGGGTAACATGTATTTGAGGTTTTTGTGCACAACATGTTTTTGTTCCTGGTGGACTTCTACTTTGTTGGTTGTTTTTCCAGCTCTGATGACTTCAACATATGTGTGCATTTTACTTCAAATGTTTTGTGTCTATATTTTGTTTCATATAACAGAAAGTACAAAAAGAATCAGTGATTTAGAACTTTTCGAAATAGATTTCTAAGAGAGACACTTGAAGTTTTGTGACATCTGGGACCGGATAGGTCTTGTTAGTGGAGGGGGTAGTAGAATAAAACAGACATTGTTTGACATGATTTGAATTCTTCCTCTTATTGCCTCACTATTTCAAATAGTATTACTTCAAAATCTTTAGTTGAAAGAAAATAATTTTGTCTGTATGAGCTCAGAATTGTTGCTTTCATTGGGACACACTACACATTTATAATTGATTTTAACTCTAAAACCTTCTTTCCTTCTTTTACAATCACAGTTGTGAATTTATAATGCTAAAATAGCATCTACTAATTTATATGAAATAGTCCACACTATTTTCCCTTCACACTATATGTAATATAGACTGTCATAATAGTGAGTAATATAATATGTAATAATTGACTTTGGGGAATGTCAATTACAATGGATTTTTTGACATACTGAGTAATAGTAAAAATTATATTTTATTCTATTAAAAAGTTCACAGTTACATCTAAAAATAACTCATAGTTATAAACTCATGCTAAAAAGTAAGATTGTTTATTGGAAAAAGCCAGACATTTCAATAAGCTTGCTTTTTATACATTGACTTGGATCTGGGCTTTGGTGGCTCATGCATGTTATACTAACTAGTCAGGAGTCTGAGGTCGAGGATAGTGGTTCAAAGCCAGCCTGTAGAGATAAGTCTCTGAGACTTTTATCTCCAATAACCCACTTGAAAACTAGAAACGGCACTGTGGCTCAAGTGGTACAGTGATATCAATGAGCAGAAGAGTTCATTGAAATCTGTGACCAGGCCCAGAGTTCAAGCCCCACGACCACCAAAAAAAAAATGACATGGATTTTTACTTTATTATTTCATTATTCTTATTGTGAAAATACATACAGAAGGGTTAAAATTACATGAGCAAGGTAATGATTACATTTGTTATCAAACATTGTTTCCCCATCCTTTGTTTCCGCTTACCATTCCTTCCCATCTACCCCTCAAAGCAACCCAGGCGCCAAAGTTGTAAAGTTCATTTTCCGACATAACTTGTTGTATATCTGATTGTTGCATGGGACCACCTGTATCCCTATTTATACAACATGTTTTTCCCTTCCCCTCCACAAATTATACCAACATCAAATACAGTGAAAACAAGGGTTATGTCATGGGGGAGAGACACACAAAGCAACAAAGAAATCATCTTATAAATATGCTAAAAACAATAGCAAGAGAAAAAAAAAAAACATTTGAGTCCTTATCTTTGGGTTCATTTCACCTAACATCAACTTATCTGATCATTGCTGCTTGTCCAAGACATATACTAATAATTGCAAATAAGGGAAACCATGAGACTTATATTTCTTTGGGTCTGGCTTACTTCACTTAATATAATTTTTTCCAAGACTTTCAGTTTCCTAAAAAAATAGGGCAATGTCATTCTTTCTGATGGAGGCATAGAATTCCATTGTGTATATATATCACATTTTCTTGATCCATTCATTTACTGAGGGGTATCTGGGTTGGTTCCATATTTTAGCTATGGTAAATAATGCTTTAATAAACATATAAACATAGTTGTGCTGGTAGCTTTAGTATGGTCATGTTTGTGATCATATGGGTAAGTGCCTAAAAGAGAAATTGCTGGGAAATAGCGGAGCGCTATGAGGAGTCTTTTGAGGAACTTCCCTACTACTTTCCACAGTGGTTGAACAAGTTTACACGCCCACCAACAACACAATAGGGTTCCCTTCTCTGCACATCCCCTCCAGGTTCTGTTGTTATTAGAGTTCTTATTTATAGCCATTTTAACTGGGGTGAGGTGGTATCTCAATGTTGTTTCATTTGCATTTCTTTTATGGCTAGGGAGGTGGAACATTTCTTCATGTATCTATTGACTATCTTCCTTTCTTCTTCAGAGAAGTTTCTCTTTAAGTCTTTAGCCCACTTATTTATTGGGCAGTTGTTTCTTTGAGAATTTGTTGTTGGGGGATTTAATTTTTTGAGTTGCAGGTATATTTTAGTTATGAGAACCTTGTCCGTTTTATGGCAAGTGATGATCCATAATTTAACTTGTTTTTCTACAAATATATAGAATAGTGTAGCTTTGGAAAATCAATAAATGTTGCATTTTCATAGAGGATTACATATCCTTGCAAGTGTTGTCTAAAACTGATCTACACTGAAATGATTGCCATTGATAGCTTTCTCAAGATTCCAGATGTTTATACTTTCTGCTGACCTTCCACAAAACTCATACCCCGAACATAAGTTTTTAGTTTGTTCATGCAATTATAGAAACATAAACATATGAACCAAATGTTAATTACTTTTACCTGCTGTCATTAATGTAGTATAACTAATACAATTAAGAATATACCTTGAGGAAAATAAGATTCTTCCTTCATGCTTCAAGGCTCTCTCTCTCTCTCTCTCTCTCTCTCTCACACACACACACACACACACACACACGCACACACACACAGACACATTTACCACTCTGACTCAGGTTAGATTCCTGACATTGGGTATCAGAAAATCATCTAATAATCAAACTTTCCTGCCCAGACATAAAATACATTCATAATTCCACACATATAAAAATACCAGATCATTCAAAATAAGGAGAATATTTAACGGAATTACCCAGCTCCTCTAGCATCTACTCCCTGATTTAATTCATTTATGACAATGCATTTTTCATACCATAATTAAAAACCATAATTAAAAATAATTTTGAGTTTCTCTGATTAGCAGACAAAAATATGTTATCATATAATAGAAAATGTAGGTAAAATTACTTTCCCCTGTTTAATCTTTTATATAACTTATCAAAAACTTCTTTTTCCTTGCATACTCTGTTTCTGGCATTTGGCCCTAATGTCTAATATTAAATTACAAAGGACATGCCATATTCCTTAGTTCATTTTTCCTAAAGGTTATGCTATGGAGTTGAATCTGATTTGTTTTATTATTCTATTGTTTTCTAACTTTTCCACATATTCTGAGAGTTGCTTCATATGTGTATTTGTGCACATATAAGTGCCTCTGTATATATGTGTATGATTGCATGTATGTATGCAAAGCCTCAACATCTTATTCAGCAATCTTGCTCATGACTGGTATTCCAATAGTTGAGCCATTCTTCCAATCCAACTTTTGGCTGGTTAATTATATATAGTTTCTCAAAGACTGTTCTGCCCAGGCTGGATGCAAACTGAACTTCCCAGACTACTTTACGTTCTTAGGTTTTATTGCTCCAGTAGTATCAAATTTTAAATTACAAATATTTTGTGAGTGTAAAGGCTAAGGTGTAGCATAGATTTTTAGCTAAAGAATTTATATAAAGATAGATGAACATGCACATTACATATGCTGAGTGTACACTGTCAGAAATGTGATCCTAAGCTTGGTGGTGGTGAGATCTTCGGATAGGGTTAAAAGCCAGCCTGGACAGGAAAGTCCCAGAGACTCTTTTTCCAATTAACTACAAGAAAATTAAAAGTGGCACTGTGGCTCAAGTATAGAGCATTAGGCTTGAGCTGAATAGCAGAGGGACAGCTCCCAGCCCTGTGTTCAAGTGCCAAGACCACCACCAACAAAAAATACATAAGTAAAGGAAAGAAAATAAATGTGATCTTATCCACCAGTTGATGGCTAGTATAATCCCTGCTCTCTCAGGATGGACTTTTTTTCCAATTAAGTCCATGCTCTTATATCTGATTTGCATTGGAAACAGAATTATGCTTCCATTCTACTGTCTACAAAGTTGCGTGATTAGCAAGCATGATTTAGAAAGGTAGTGGCCTCATACTTCGTGTTCCACGTAGGAGTAATGCTAAGTGACATCAACTGTATAGACGTCTCTTCAAAGAAGAAATATTAGATGTTTATTGGAAAGCTAGTATTTGACTTTTTTTATTGTGAGAATACCGTACACAGGAGTTACAATTACACAGGCAAGATAACGAGCACATTTCTTATCAAGCATTGTTGCCTCTTCTTTGTTTCCCCTTCCCTTCCATTCCCATACCCCCTCTCCCCTCACCCTATCCTCCCCCCCACCAAAGTAGTAAAGTTCATTTTTCGACATAATGACTTGTACATCTCATTGTTGCAATGGGTCCACCTGTATCCCTAAACGATTTGTTTTTAGAGAATATGTCCAGCAAAGATTCTATAACATAACTCAGCAAAAGTAGGTGCACTGAATCATTTTGGAATTAATTTTTTTGCTTGGGAAGATTATTGATCTTGTCGTTCCTTTTGGGAAAACTTAAAGTCATATTTCACTTTTTGTTGGTTGTGTGGCTTGAATTCTGATCCTGGGCACTGTCCCTCAGCTCTTCAGTTCAAGTTGAGCGCACTACCACTTTAGCTACAGCACCACTTCCGGGTTTCTGGTGGTTAATTGAAGATAAGGGTCTCGTGGACTTTCCTGACAAGGCTTGCTTTGAACCACAATCCTCTGGTCTCAACCTCCTGAGTAGCTAGGATTACAGGTGTAAACCACCAACAACCAGCTCATATTTGCATATATGTGCACTGAATGACACTGTGTAGACAAAGAATGGAATTTTTAACCAAATGATAACATAGATTTTCAGAAAAATTGAGGTAACAGTAAATATGTCCTTCTTTTCCATTTTTTACATTAATGACTCATGAACTATGGGACCCTTACATTAGCATCCTGTGACATCTGTATAGGTGTATTTAGTATCAGGAAATGTTCATAGAGAAATGTAGAAAGAATGAGATTTTTAGAAAACAAAGGAGATAAGGTATGAAAGAACAGCATAGAAGGAGATACATTTATCATGCAGAGATTAAGAACTAGCCTAAGAGATTTAGAATGCTAAAGGCAATGAGGAAAAGCCTACTTGACAACTAGCTCTTCAGTAACCAAAAATGGTTCTCTAGACCAGTTTCTGGTAAACTTAGTTACTATCATTTTTTCCTTCCATCTGGAGTTATTCCTTATTTTCTGTCACAACTATTAATTAGCTTCTGCTTTTTGGTGCCAAAACTGACCAGAAAGTTTTCAAAATCACACTTAGACTATTTTCACTTTGTGATTAGCAGTGATGACACAAAATCCTGGAATCGTTGAATTTCCAGAATTAATCTTCACCTAACATCTAAGCACATTCCTGGCATTAATTGCTGTGACTTAAGGAACAAACCTTTTTTCAACACAGTATCCTAACATAAGTAAAACACATGAATTAGGCGCTATTGTCAGGTGTCAGTATGAAAGGAGCAATTATATATTTCAAGTATTGGTTCTTTATTTTCCAATTACTATTTTTTTTGCCAGTTCAGGGGCTTAAACTCTGTGGTAGGGAATTATTCCTGAGCTTTTTTTTTTTTCTCAAGGCTAGCACTCTACCACTTGAGGCACAGCATTCCTTTCAGTGTTTTTCTTTTTTATGTGTTACAGAGGAATTGAACCCAGGGTTTCATTCATGCTAGGCAATCACCATACCATGAAGCCACATTCCCAAGCCCTAAGAGAATTTCTTAAGAAGGCATTACATTTTCATTCCGTAAGTATGAATCATAAGTTTGTCCAGGTGCTAGAAAATGATGCAGAAAGCAATACAATATAATAAGTCCAGTAAGGCTGGATGGACAATGAATTTCACAGTCTAGCCAGGGCACAGTGGGTCTTACCTCAGGGAGCTGTTTCAACAGGCTAAGTGAGACAGCTCGTGACCCAGAGCCCACCTCCAGAATGAGAGGGTCACCTTGGATTCCAGCCATATGGGGATGCTGGGCCCCTCCTCCAGAACCCATTCAACCAGTTTTTGTGAAAGAGAGAGAGAAAAGTCAGAATTACAATTAAGTCGGGTGGCGGTGGCTCAGAACTCTAATCCTAACTACACAGAAGGCTGATATATGAGGATCATGGTTCATAGCCAGCCCCGGCCGGAACGTCTCTGAGACTCTTATTTCCAAAGAACCACCAGAAAACCAGATGTGGTGCTGTGGGCTCAAGTGGTAAAGCACTAGCCTTTTGCTGAGGAGCTCAGGAACAGCGCCCATGCCTAGGGTTCAAGCCCCACAACTGACAAGAAGTGGACTTCCTACCACAAGAAGTGGATTAAATAGCACCCATTGTCCTTGGGAGCATGGTAATGAAGTCAGGACGAGTTTCCTGTGAAGTTAAAATGATAAGGAGATCACCTGACTTCTCTGTGCCTCGGTTTCCCCAGATGCAAAACTCAACACAGTGAAGCATCCCCTTCCTCATGGGGATAGAGTAATGATGAAAGAGAGCCATGTTTTGTTTCAAAATCCCCACCTGTTGCATGATTAATAACTGACCCCACCTGAGCCCTTTTCGGGTATCTTCCTGTCATTTGCTAACAGAATAGCCGAGAACCTTCTCTAAAGGCCACTCCCTCCATGCCAAGTCATGCTCCAGAGATTCCCTCTGTATAAATCCCTTGTTTCCTCAAAACTGTCCTGTGAAGAGAATGAGGTCTGATGGTTGTGGCCCTACCCAGAGCTTCACCTGTGGTCAAGAATCGGCTGCTGTGGACTAAATGTTTGGGATAATCCATCTAAATCGATGACTGAGCATGGTGCTACATGTCTACCATCCCAACTACAGAGGACCAGGTCTGGTGGAGCGGTAGAGCATACCTGTCCCAGATAGGAGGACCTCAATCCAGTCCAACCAGAATCATATATTGAGTCTCTGTTTCAGAAATGCACAAGACAGAAAGGTGGCTCCTCAGAGCCAGCGTGAGGAAACAAGCAGGGGGTCATGGTGCCCCCAGAGGGGTGTCTGACCTCGGATAGTGGTGATTTGGGGGCAGCCACTCACCTGTGCTGCTGGGAAAAGCTGCTGGAGGCTGCTCCAGGTGGGGCAAGCATCAATGGCAGTGGCATTGCAAACAGATGGGCCAAGAGCAAAGAACCAGGGCCAGGGACCAGGTCAGTGCTTTAGGAGGGCTGGCAGGCACCTTTACCTGAGGTTTGAAATCCTGCACCTGGGGAAGGGGGGAGGGAGCCAGGGTGTGGGCAGGCTTCTCAATTTCCTACTATAATCCAAAGTCGCTTGAGTCTCTTCCTCACCACTCAGCCACCTCTACCTTCCTCAACTGCTGGTAATGTTGTAAACTAACAGAGGGAATCCAGGTGCTACTGGGCATCACAGAATGTGGGCGTGGTCACCATTCTTGTATCCCATTGGTCAGAAAGAACCATGAAATAATGGGGGTGTGGCTGGATTTCTGTGATGCAAGCAGCATGGGTGGAGTCAAAAAGACAGCAGCTCCCGCAGCCCTTTTCCCAGGGACCAATTCAGTTGGAGACAAGAGGGTGACCTGCTTTAGCTGGATGGCTGCACAGATTGTTGTGTATGTCTGTTTGTTACCAGACCCGGACCTTGAACTCAGGATCTGGGAACAGTCTGTGAGCTTCTTTTGCTCAAGGCTCGCCTTCCACACTGGAGCCCTGGGCTTCTGGCTTTGTTGGAACTGAAGTTGGACAGAGGTCTCAAGGACTTTCCTTCCTAGCATGACTTTGACCATGATCCTCCCATTACAGCCTTGTAAGTATCAAGGAGGACTGTTGAGAGCCACTGGTGCCTGCCTAATCATTGGTCTTGCTGATATTCTTGGACAGACCGGTGCGTACCCTATCCCCAGGTTGAAGTGTTGGGAGCTGGAGCCCACAGTTGGAATCCTGGTCCTGCCACCTCCAAATGGCAGGAGATTCTAAGGAACTCATTCCTATCCATATGAATACCAATGGAATGTGATGTATGTCCTGATTGAATGGGCAGTTCTTGAATGATTCTAGGATAAAATTATATAAAATATATTATAGGACACTGATCGATTTTAGTTAATTCTTTATTAAGCATTTAAACAATCACATTCATAAAATTTAGACATAATAAAATACATAAGAATTGGGCCTCACATACTGCAAAAGTGCCATTTTTCTGCCAGGTCTGGGATTGAAACTCATGGTCTTAGTAACTCTGTTGCACTGTGTGGGAATGGGAAGCTGGCCTCCTTGAAGTCAAGAAATTCCGGTCTGTTCCTTATGCCTAAAATAGATCCTCACCACTAGAAAATATCCTATTCATGTAGAATTTACATATATGATTTATATTTATATACATTGGTTGACTCCATATTGCATTCAGTATAGTTATTTTATTTTTTGTTTTATTCATGTATTGACCATTTATTTTATTGACTATTATGGAACATAAAACATTGATTACATTGATTACACAGGATATAGGTCTGTATATGTATTCCACTTCATACCTTACACCCAGAACTTTCAGAGAAAAGGAAAACATGTGTCACCATCATCTTCTTCCTCCACGATTCATTTTTGGTAGTGCTGGCATCTTAACTCAAGGCCTACAAGCCTACAAGGCCCAATTCATGAATGGGTGAGTGTTAGCATGCCATCCTGGGGCAAATTGAGCTGACAGGGTGTTCCCAGGACCTCAGATCAAGCCCCAGGGGTTACCAAAATAAGAAAAGATTGACATGCAGATGGCAGTACGCTAATAAATATATATCTTTATAGAGTGTCAAAGATGTTATATAAACTACATTCTTACCAATTCCTGGGTATTAATTGTGCTTCAATGTAGTTAATGTAATTAATGTAATGTAATTAATAAATTGTTTCCTTCTTAAACTATTAATGAAATCAATGTCCTGAATTTATTGGATTCCTTTAAGTAATAATATTCTTTCAATGCTTCATAAATATTAAATCAAATCAATCAGCCTCCTGAAATGATGCTGTCTAATTTTATAAAGCATCATCCATGATCAATTCATTCAACCCTGACATTGACAACATTCCATTGTTAATCCTGATAGTCTGGCAGCCTTCAGCAATGCAAGGTGAAGTACCCTTTGCAACAGTGTCATTCAGACCCATGATGGTCACCATGCAAAGGAAGAAAACGTAAAATGGCCATTTTTGTGCATTGCTTTCCCTGCAAGGCCTGGGGGTCTAGGATCCCAGGAGGAGCTGTAGATCTAGTGGCTGTACCCCAGCCTAGGGTTATCAAAGCTGAGGCAGAGTTGCCATAAACTGAGTTCAAGCGCCGTATTAAGAAAAGTAAAATAAAAAAAATTAGCTCCCTGGCTTGCAATTCATGCTGTTTATTCTTCCAGGCTTTGGATTCGAACTCAGGATCTGGGTAAACCTGCAGCAAAGGGGATGAAGATAAAAAAAGTCAGGCCTGTTCACTAGTACTGAATTCAAGCCCCAGCCCTGGAAACATACTATTTATATACATTGTAAAGATAGGATATTTACTTACCTATAGATGTTCAACCATACATGTTTGGTGTGGTTGTTCTTGTATCTTTTGTTTTATTCATTTATTTACCATTGATTGTACTATGATGAAACCCCTTCCATGTATTACATTAATGACATCCTTTCACAGAGCATATAGATTTATAGAAATATTCTCCATCATGCCAGGATTCTCAGGATCACCAAGGATATTCAGAGAAAAGGAAAACAAGTTTTACACTTCGCTTCTTACTCCAGGATTCACTTGTTGGTAGTGCTGGGATCTTAACTCAGGGCCTAGTAGGACCAATTGGCCAATAGGTCAAGGTGAACACACTAACCTGTGAGCTACTAATGAGCTAGGCCATTCCCAGGATCTGACAGTGATCACCAGGGTGGTCCACTACAGTCATGAATTCATAATTTAAACATACGATCTATATTGACATACGTGTGTGTACAACATCTTGTGTTCGGTGAATTTCTCCTTATTTTGTTTCTACTTTATGGAGGTATTGTGTATTTTACTAAGTAAGGTGACAGGTTTAACTGTGCTGACATGGAGGACAACCTGTTCCCATGGTTATAGGGTTGCCTATGAATTCCCCTTCCTAGTTGAGAGTCAGGACTTACACAGGAGATGAAAACATTTAAAACAACTGGCTTCTGACATCAGGATGAATATTTTTGTGAGTGACGGGATTTGAACTCAGGTTTCGATAGCTCTGTTGCACTGAGGGGGAAGGGGAAGCTCACCATCCTTGAAGACTATAATGTCAGGCCTGGTACAGGGCCTGATTTAAAGCCCCAGGACTGAACAAAATAGCAAACGCACCTTTTATTTTTTTATTTTTTTTAAATTTATTTTACTTTATTTGTGAACATATTGTATGGAGGGGTTACAATTACATGGGCAGGATAATGCGTACATTTCTTACCAAACATTTCAGCCTCCTCCTTTGTTTACCCAAGACATCCCTTCCCAGCCTCCCCCCTCCCTCACCAATCCCAATCCTTCTTCTCCCCCAAAACCGACATTATAAAGCTCGTTTTGGACATGACAACTTGTACTTCTCATTGTTGCCACAGGTCCACCTGTATCCTTAAACGACTTGTTTTTCCCCATCTCCTCCACAAATTATACGGACATAAAATATAGTGAAAGCAGGGGTTATACTGTGGGGAAGGGCATACAAAGCAACAAAGAAATAATCTTATAAATGCGTTAGAAACACATGCATGAGAGAAAAAAAAACATTAAAATACATATCTAAGGGTTCATTTTCCTAACATTACATTATCTGACCTTTTCCGCTTGACTCATACAAATACTAAATATTGCAAATAAGGGAAACCATGGAGCCCGTGTTTCTTTGGACCTGGCTTACTTCACTTAATATAATTTTTTCCAAGTTTATCCATTTCCTAACAAATGGGGAAATGTCATTCTTTCTGATGGAGGCATAGAATTCCATTGTGTATATATACCACATTTTCAAGATCCATTCATCCATTGAGGGGCATCTGGGTTGGTTCCATATCTTATCTTTGGTAAATAATGCTGCAATAAGCATAGTTGTGCTGGTAGCTTTAGTGTGGTCTTCTTTGTAAGCATTTGGGTAAATGCTGAAAAGTGGGATTGCTGGGTCATAGGGGAGCTTTATGTGAAGTATTTTGAGGAATCTCCATAATGCTTTCCAAAGTGGTTGAACAAGTTTACATTCCCACCAACAATGAAGTAAGGTTCCTTTCTGTCCACATCCCCTCCAGCATCTGTTGTTGATAGAGTTATTGATTTTTGCCATTCTAACTGGAATGAGTTGGTATCCCAATGTTGTTTTGATGTGCATTTCTTTTATGGCTAAGGATGTTGAGCATTTCTTCATGGGTCTATTGGCCATCCTTCTTTCTTCTTCAGAGAAGTTTCTCATTAAGTCTTTCTCCAACTTATATATTGGGCAGTTGTTTCTTTGAGGATTTGTTGTTGGGGATTTAATTTTTTGAGTTCCAAGTATATTTTAGATATGAGACCCTTGTCCTTTGTATGGCTATTAAAGATTTTCTCCCAATCCATGGGTTTTCTATTAATCTTGCTACCTATGTCCTTTGCCATGCAGAAGCTCTGCAACTTTATGCAATCCCATTTGTCCAACCTTTCTTTGATTTGTTGTGTTTCCGGGTCTCTATTCAGAAAATTTTGGCCTGAGACAAGGAGACCTAGGGTTTCTGCTATTCCATCCCGTAAGGTTTTCAGAGTGTCTGCTTTGACTTCGAGGTTTTTGATCCATTTGGAGTTGATTCTGGTGAAGGGTGATATATAAGGATCTAGCTTTAGTTTTCTACAAGTAGATAACCAATTTTGCCAGCACCATTTACTGAAGAGGTTGTCTATGTTCCTTTCTATTGTTTTAGCTCCCTTATCTAAGATTAGATGGCTATAGGTCTGTAGGTTCATTTCTGGGTTTTCAATTCTATTCCATTGGTCCTGAGGTCTGTTCTTATGCCAATACCAAGCTGTTTTGATTACTATGGCTTTATAGTAGAGTTTGAAATTTGGTATTGATATTCCTCCAGTAGTGTTCTTTCCGTTGAGGAGCGTTTTTGCTATTTGGGGTCGTTTATTGTTCCTTATGAATTTTTGGATTGCCTCTTCTATTTCCTTGAAGAATGAGGTTGGAATTTTGATAGGTATCACGTTGAATTTGTAGATAGCATTGGGAAATATTGCCATTTTCACGATGTTAATCTTCCAATTCAGAAGCATGGGAGGTTTTGCCATTTTTTAAGTTCTGTGTTGATTTTCTTTTTCAGGATTTTAAAGTTTTCATCAAAGAGGTCCTTCACTTCTTTGGTTAGTTAATTCCTAGGTATTTCATTTTTTGTGGGGCTATTACAAATGGAGTTTCTTTCCTAATTTCAGCCACACATTTCCCATTGTTGGCATACAGAAAAGTCATTGATATTGGGGGTTAATTTTATAACCTGCTACTTTTCCAAAGTTTTGAATCAGCTTGAGTAATTTGGGAGTGGAGTCTATGGGATTCTTTAAATACAAGATCATGTCATCTGCAAAGAGGGAGAGTTTTATTTCTTCTTTCCCTATTTGGATCCCCTTTATGTCTGCATTTTGTCATTGCTTCAGCTAGGCATTCTAATACTAGATTGAAGAGAAGTGGAGAGAGTGGGCATCCTTGTCTTGTACCTGAGTTATGAGGAAATGGTTTTAGTTTTTCACCATTGAGTATAATGCTTGCTGTAGGTTTGTCATATACAGCCTTTAATGTATTGAGGAATGTTCTATGGATTCCTAATTTTTCCAAAACTTTCATCATAATGGGTGTTGGATCTTGTCGAATGCTTTTTCTGCATCTATTGAGATAACCATGTGGTTCTTATTCTTGCTCCTGATGATGTGATGAATAGTATTAATTGATTTGCGTATATTGAACCAGCTTTGCATTCCCGAAATAAATCCTGTTTGATCATGGTATTTGACTTTTTGGATGAATTGTTGGAGTCGGTTGGCCAAAATTTTGTTGAGAAGTTTTGCATCAATGTTCATCAAAGAAATGGGTCTATAGTTCTCTTTATTTGATGAGTTCCTGCCTGGTTTTGGGATCAGGGCGATGATGGCTTCATAGAATGTGTTCGGTAGTGAACTTTCTATTTCAATTTCATTGAAGAGTTGGAGGAGTATTGATGTGAGCTCTGCTTTGAAATCCTTGAAGAATTCCGCTGTAAAACCATCTGGTCCTGGACTTCTCTTAGTTGGAAGGTCTCTTATTGCTGTTTCTATTTCAATGCTTGATATGGGCCTGTTAAGCCTGTTTAACTCATCTTGGTTTAGTTTTGGCATGTCAATATTTGCTAGGAAAAGGTCCATTTCTGTCAAGTTCTCAAACTTATTAGCATAAAGTTTTGAAAAGTATTCCCTTATAATATTTTGAATCTTGGTTGTTTCCGTGGTGATGTATCCATTCTCATCTCTGAGTTTATTTATTTGGGTGTGTTCTCTTCTTTTTCTGATAAGATTTGCTAAGGGTCTGTCAATTCTGTTAATTTTTTCGAAGAACCAACTCTTTGTTTTGTTGATTCTTTCTATAGTTTTTTGGAGTCTAATTCATTTAATTCTGATTTAATTTTAATTATTTCTTTCTGTCTACTGGATTGGGGTTTATCTTGCTGCTCATTTTCAAGGAGGTTGAGATGTCTCATTAAATTGTTGGTTCCAAATCTCTCCAATATGTTGATGTAGGAGCTCAGAGCTAAAAACTTGCTTCTGAATACTGGATTTCTGTGTCCCAAGGAGCTGGTAATTTGTGTATTCATTTGTGTTGAATAGCATGAACATTTGCATTTCCTTTCTAATCTCTTCCATGACCCACTCGTGATTCAGCAGTGTGTTGTTCAGTCTCCATGTGATACCGGACTTTCTTTGGTGGCTTTTGGTGTTGAGTTCTAATTTTGTTCCCTTGTGGTCTGAGAGAATGCAAGGTATAACTTCAATGTTTCTGAATTTAGACAAGTTTGCTTTGTGGCCTAAAATGTGATCTATTTTATTAAAAGGTTCCATGTGCTGCTGAGAAAAACGTGTATTCTGATGCTGCTGGGTGAAATGTTCAGTAGATATCTGTTAAATCTAGTTGATCTATGCAGCTGTTTTGATCTGCGGTTTCTCTGTTGAGTTTTTGCCAAGTTGATCTATCTAGTGGGGAGAGTGGTATGTTAAAATCCCCAGCAATTAATGTCTTTGGATTTATATGGGATTTGAGGGAAAATAGTGTTTCTTGGATAAATTTGTGTGCTCCATTGTTTGGTGAGTAGATATTTAGAATTGTATTCTCCTCCTGAAAGAGAGATCCCTTAATTAGTATGTAGCGACCTTCTTCATCTCTTCTCACGAATTTTAATTTGAATTCTATTTTATCTGATGTTAGGATTGCAACTCCCGCCTGTTTATGGGGGCCGTTTGCTTGGTAGATTTTGTTCCAACCTTTAACATTGAAAATGTATTTTTTTTTTTTTACGGGCAAGATGTGACTCCTGAAGGCAGCAGATAGAAGGGTCTTGGTTTTCAATCCAACTAGACAGTCTATGTCGCTTAATAGGAGAGTTCAGTCCGTTAAGGTTAAGAGAAAGGACTGAGAGGTATTTGGGAATTCCTGCCATGTTATCCACCTTCTTGGGGTTTGCGAAAACTGGGTTCTTCCTATGGTTCTTGGATTCTCAGTTTGGGTGCAGTTTCTCGGCCATTATTGTGTTCTTGTTGGTTTTCTATGTGTAGGACATCTTTAAGAATCTTTTGTAGGGCTGGTTTGGTGGAGATGTATTGATTCAATTTTTCTTTGCTATGGAAGGTTCTTATTTGGCCTTCAATTGTGAAGGAGAGTTTAGCTGCCTACAGTATTCTTGGTTGATAGTTGCTTGTTTTTTGGACATCGCATGCATCATTCCAGGCTCTTCTTGCTTTGATTGTCTCTGCTGAGAAATCTGAGCTGATTCTAATTGGTTTGGCTTTATAGGTGATTAATTTTTTCTCCTTGCAGTTTTAAGGATCTTTTCCTTGGTCTGAGTTGATCCTGTGTGGATTATAATGTGATGGTGGGATGTCCTATTCTTCTCTATTTTATTTGGAGTTCTAAAAGCTTCTTGTATCTGAATAGGCCTATCTTTTTGCATGTTTCGGAAGTTCTCTGCTAGAATCCGGTTAAACAAATTTCCTAGGCCATTAACTTCTGTTTCTAGGTGCTCCTCTACACCCATTATCCTTAGATTAGGCCTTCTGATGGTGTCTTCCAAGTGTTGGATACATTTATCATATTTCTTGGACTTGTCTTGGATGGTTGTATATTCTTTTCTATAATATCTAGGCTGTCTTCAGTCCCTGAGATTCGATCTTCTGCATGGTCTAACCTGCTTTCAAGTCATTCTGCTTTGTTTTTTATTTCTTTTCCTTCTAATTGGTCAGCTTTGATGGCTTCAAATTCTTTGTTGAAGCTTTGTTTTAGATCTTGTATTACCTTCTTTACTTCCTTAATTTGATGTTCCGTGTTTATTCTCAGATCACTTAGTTGAATGCTTATGGTTTCCTTGGACTCCCATTCCTTCTGTTGGGTTCCATTCAGCATTCCATTTGTGGTCTCCCTGACTTCCTTCAGTTCTTTGTTAATGGATTCCATGAATGCCTTTAGTGATCTTTGTGTATTCTCTTCCTGGTCTCTCAATTCCTGTATTACTCTTTGATTAGCTTCCTCCCATTCGTGGAATTCCTGTAGTTCTCTTTGAGTGTTCTCAGCCTGTTCACGCCATTCCTGCTTTTCTCTTTGAGTATTCTCAAGCTGTTCATGCAAATCCTTTGTCAGTTTTTGAGTAGCTAACTCAGGCTTATGATATTCTTGTATAAACTTTTGGATTGCCTCCTCTCTCTCCCATCACGCTCATACAGAGACCTTTGTATGCTTTCAATCTTTTGATTTATCATGTTTGCCAGCAGTGTTTGTAGAGCTATTTGGGAATTCTCCTCTGGATTATTCATTATCAGTTCTGTTCCCTGATTATCAAGATTGGGAATTGAGATACCCAGATTTGCCATTTTTCTTGTGTTTTTCCTGCTTGCTCTGCCCTTTTCAAATGAAAATAGCACCAGTTTTGTGCTAGAACACTATCTTAAGGCAAGCATCAACGCAAGTCTGAATTTGTTCTGTCAATAGTCTACAGATACAATCTAGTTCAACAGATACATCTATTTATTCAACATCAAACAACTATACGTTAATGGGCTATGAACCGCAAAGAAGAATTTGGAAGACCAGAAATTATTAGGGTTAGGGGGAGATGTGGGTAAAAAATAGGAATAGATTGTTGTGGGGAGGCTCAGGGCAAGGTAACTAATTCCTAATCTCAAAGCAGGAAATAGGTTAGGTAGGATGACAGCAGAGAGAGAGAAAAAAAAAAGAAGAAAGGGAACGGGAAAAGAAAAGAGACCAGAAAAAATAGAAAGGTAGAAATTAATCAAAATATGTAGATTCGATAACAATCTATTTAAATAAGAACGTGAATTTATTGAGAGAAGAGGAGGGATATAATGAAGGTGTGAACAACTTAAAAATAAAAATGCTTAAAATATTATATAGGTATAAAGAGGTAGTACTGCTATTAAGGAGTTTAAGTCTTAGAGGTTGTGACTTGAGTAATAAATTTGTGGATTAAGTGTGTTCAGAATGGGGGATAGGGTATAATAGTCAACTATGGGTTTATCTGAGGATGTGCAGGACAAGAATTAAGTCACATAGGGAGTTCCGGGAAGATGGCGGAGGAGAAGCTGGAATCTGAACAAGCTCTCGCATAGAAAGCAGTTTTAGAGTTCCAGTGAACAGTCCTAAGCCAGAGAATCACACCAAGTGTGCCATCACAGGACAGAGAGTTAGACAAGAGAGGGGAAGCCAAGGAAACACATCAGCTGCCGCTGCGGCGGCAGGGTCGCAGCGGCGACCACCGCTGCGGGGTCATACCTGAGACACAGAGAGTCCGGGACGAAGGAGCCAGACGCAGTGGACGAGCGGACTCTACTCAACACCAACAAGAACCGACAAGGAGCGGACATCTTCATCCTGCTGTTTGCAGACTAGAGACGACCCAGGATCCAAGACTCGGTGTGAGTACAAGCCCGACGTCCTCACTCCTTCTCAGGGAGCAGAGGAGGGATGGCCACCCCTCCCCCCCCAGCACCGGTGATCTCCATCTTGGATACCGACAAAGCTCGGAGGAGCTGCTAGCTCCAGCTCAGGCCTTGGAATAAAACGAGTCATTTAGCAGGTCACAAGAACTTAACGGCGAAGTGACTTGCCAGACTCAGCTCCATCCAGGGAAAAGTCACCCAGCTCAGGCGCCAGCCATTGGAGTGCCTTGCCTCACAGGGTAACCAGAGCCAGAGGCTGCCCCTCCCTCTAGCAGCCACCACAATCAATTGAAAAACAGAAACCCTGAGAATGGCTCCAGGCTGGGCGCTGTGAGCTTTATCACAAAATAGCCCCAGGAAAAAGCTACCGTTTGCTGAAAGGCCTCAACTCTACCCAGAACCTTGCCTCATCACCACATCCCCCTCTATTGTGATTCTCAAAGCAGATCACCCAGCCAGAAAACTAACCTGGGAGGGGGATCTCAAAATCTTGGGTAAAGCAGAGCTTTTTTCTGCCTCTTCCAACCAACCGACTTAAGAAACCAATCAAGCCACAGGACCTCAAGCTGACCAGAGACTCCAACAAGAGACTGGTTACAGACAAAAGGAGATACAGGATTCTTCCCACTCCTCCCCCCCCAAAAAAAAAATCAAAAGACTTGTTTTTCTGTTTTTCTTTTTTTTCTTCTTCTTTTCTTTTTTTTTGCTTGTTTTTTGTTTTTTGTTACCTTATATATATATATATATATATATATATATATATATATATATATATATATAATATTTTCCCTTCTAAAAATTTTATTAATCTTTAATTTTTGCCTCTTCTGAAAAAATAATTGTTTTCCAGTAACTTTTTTTTTCTCATCTTATAATTTTTATTTTAGGAATATGTGAATGAGCGTTTTCCTTTCTTTTCTTGTCTTCTTTCTCTTTTTCTTTCTTTCTTAATTATCTTTTTGTTTTTTGTCTAGCTCTACTGAACTACTGATCTTTTCTTCTCCCTTTCCCATCCTTAAAGTTTTTCACATCTCCTCTATGTCCCTCCCCTTCTCTGAACATATTCACATTCCTTTCTAAATAGACGGTCTTTTAACCTCTATAATAACATTAATTTTTACGTTTCTATTTTTTTCTGGTCTCTCTTCATTCCCCTTTCCGTCTCTTCTTTTTCTCTCTCTCTCTACTTGCATCCTACAAAACCCATTTCCTGCATTGTGATTAGGACATAGTTAACTCTCCCTGTGCCTCCCCACACCAATCTATTCCTATTTTTTACCCACATCTCTCCCTAATCCTAATAATTTCTGGTTTTCCAAATTCTTTTCTGCGGTTCGAAGTACTTTAACATATAGTTGTTTGATGTTGAATAGATGTATCTGTTGAACTAGATTGTATCTGTAGACTATTGACTGTACAAACGCAAACTTTGGTTGATGGTTGCCTTAAGATAGTGTTCTAGCACAAAACTGGTGCAATCTTCATCTCAAATCGGCCGAGTAAGCCGGAAAAACACAAGAAAAATGGCAAATTCGGGTATCTCAATTCCCAATCTTGATAATCAGGGATTAGAACAGATAAAGAATAATCCAGAGGAGAGTTCCCAAATAGCTCTTCAAACACTAATAGCAAACATGATAAATGAGAAGTTTGAGAATGTACAAAGGACTCTGTATTAGCGTGATAGGGAGAGAGGAGGCATCCCAGAAGTTTATACAGGAATATCATAAGCGTGAGGAAGCTACTCAAAAACTGATACGGGATTTGCGTGAACAACTTGAGAATACTCAAAGAGAAAGGGAGGAATGGCGTGAGCAGGCAGAGAACACTCAAAGAGAACTGCAGGAATCCCACGAACAGGAAGAAAGAGAACTGCAGGAATCCCACACACGGGAGGAAGCTAATCAAAGAGTAATTCAGGAATTGAGAGACCAGGTAGAGAATACACAAAGATCACTAAAGGCATTCATGGAATCCATTAACAAAGAGCTGAAGGAAGTCAGGGAGACCACAAAGGGATTGCTGAATGGAACCCAACAGAAGGAATGGGAGTACAAAGAAACCATAACCAATCAACTAAGTGATTTGAGAACAAACACTGAACACCAAATTAAGGAAGTAAAGGAATTCATACAAAACCTAAAACAGAGCTTCAACAAAGAAATTGAAGCCATCAAAGCTGACCAATTAGAAGGAAAAGAGATAAAAAACAAAGTAGAGAGTCTTGACAGCAGGTTAGACCATGCAGAAGATCGAATCTCAGGGATTGAAGACAGCCTAGATATTATATAGAAAGAACATACAACCATCTAAGACAAGTCCAAGAAATATGATAGGTCTATCCAACACCTGGAAGACACCATCAGAAGGCCGAATCTAAGGATAATGGGTGTAGAGGAGCACCTAGAAACAGAAGTTAATGGTCTAGGAAATTTGTTTAACAGGATCCTAGCAGAGAACTTCCCAAACATACAAAACGATAGGCCTATTCAGATACAAGAAGCTTTTAGAACCCCAAATAGACCAGACCAGAATAGGACATCCCACCATCACATTATAATCCACACAGGATCAACTCAGACCAAGGAAAAGATCCTTAAAGCTGTCAAGGAGAAAAGGGTAATCACCTATAATGGGAAACCAATTAGAATTACCTCAGATTTCTCAGCAGAGACAATCAAAGCAAGAAGAGCCTGGAATGACGTATGCCATGCCCTAAAAACAAACAACTATCAACCAAGAATACTGTACCCAGCTAAACTCTCCTTCATACCTGAAGGCCAAATAAAAACCTTCCATAGCAAAGAAAAATTGAAACAATACATCTCCACCAAACCAGCCCTACAAAAGATTCTTAAAGATGTCCTACACATAGAAAACCAACAAGACCGCAACAAAGGCCAATAAACTGCACCCAAACTGAGAATCCAAGAACCTTACAAAGAACCAAGTTTTCGCAAACCCCAAGAAGGTGGATAACATGGCAGGAACTCCCAAATACCTCTCAGTCCTATCTCTTAAGGTTAACGGACTGAGCTCTCCAATTAAGCGACATAGACTGTCTTTTTGGATTAAAAAACAAGACCCTTCTACCTGCTGCCTGCAGGAGTCACATCTTGCCCGTAAAAACAAACATATTTTCAATGTTAAAGGCTGGAACAAAATCTACCAAGCAAACTGCCCTCATAAACAGGCGGGAGTTGCAATCCTAACATCAGATAAAATAGACTTCAAATTAAAATTCGTGAGAAGAGATAAAGAAGGTTGCTGCATAGTAATTAAAGGATCTCTCCTTCAGGAGGATATTACAATTCTAAATATCTATTCGCCAAACAATGGAGCACACAAATTTATCAAAGAAACACTACTTTCCCTCAAATCACACATAGATCCAAAGACATTAATTGTTGGGGATTTTAACACACCACTCTCCCAACTAGATAGATCAACTCGGCAAAAACTCAACAGAGAAACCGCAGATCTAAACAGCTGCATAGATCAACTACTCTTAACAGAGATTTACCGAACATTTCACCCAGCAGCATCAGAATACACGTTCTTCTCAGCAGCACATAGAACGTTTTCTAAAATAGACCACATTTTAGGCCACAAAGCAAAATTGTCTAAATTCAGAATCATTAAAGTTATACCTTGAATTCTCTCTGACCACAAGGGAATAAAATTAGAACTCAACACCAAAAGCCACCAAAGAAAGTCCGGTATCACATGGAGGCTGAACAACACACTGCTGAATCATGAGTGGGTCATGGAAGAGATTAGAAAGGAAATTCAAATGTTCATGCTATTCAACAAAAATGAACACACAAATTACCAGCTCCTCTGGGACACAGCAAAGGCAGTACTCAGAGGCAAGTTTTTAGCTCTGAAATCATACATCAACAAATTGGAGAGATCTGAAACTAACAATTTAATGACACATCTAAACCTCCTTGAAAAACAGCAGCAAGATAAACCCCAATCCAGTAGACGGAAAGAAATAATCAAAACTAAGTCAGATTTAAATGAATTAGAATCAAAAAAAATTATAGAAAGAATCAACAAAACAAAGAGTTGGTTCTTTGAAAAACTTAACAAAATTGACAGACCCTTAGCAAATCTTATCAGAAAAAGGAGAGAACACACACAAATTAATACACTCAGAGATGAGAATGGAAACATCACCACGGAAACAACCAAGATTCAGAATATTATAAGGAAATACTTTTCAAAACTTTATGCTAATAAGTTTGAGAACTTGATAGAAATGGACTTTTTCCTAGCAAATATTGACATGCCAAAACTAAACCAAGATGAGTTAAACCAGCTTAACTGGCCCATATCAAGCATTGAAATAGAAACAGCTATAAGAGACCTTCCAACTAAGAAAAGTCCAGGACCAGATGGTTTTACAGCGGAATTTTACAAGGCCTTCAAAGCAGAGCTCACACCAATACTCCTCCAACTCTTCAATGAAATTGAAAGAGAAAGCTCACTACCGAACACATTCTATGAAGCCATCATAACCCTCATCCCAAAACCAGGCAGGGACTTATCAAAGAAAGAGAACTATAGACCAATGTCTTTGATGAACATTGATGCAAAACTTCTCAAGAAAATTTTGGCCAGTCGACTTCAACAATTCATCCAAAAATTATACACCATGATCAAACAGGATTCATTTCAGGGATGCAAAGCTGGTTCAATATACGCAAATCAATTAATATTATTCATCACATCAACAGGAGCAAGAATAAGAACCACATGGTTATCTCAATAGATGCAGAAAAAGCATTTGACAAGATCCAACACCCTTTTATGATGAAGTTTCTGGAAAAGTTAGGAATCCATGGATCATTCCTCAATACAATAAAGGCTGTATATGACAAACCTACAGCAAGCATTATACTCAATGGTGAAAAACTAAAACCATTTCCTCATAACTCAGGTACAAGACAAGGATGCCCACTCTCTCCACTTCTCTTCAATCTTGTATTAGAATGCCTAGCTACAGCAATAAGTCAAGATGCAGACATAAAGGGGATCCAAATAGGGAAAGAAGAAATAAAACTCTCCCTCTTTGAAGATGACATGATCTTGTATTTAAAGTATCTCATAGATTCCATTCTCAAATTACTCAAGCTGATTCAACACTTTGGAAAAGTAGCAGGTTATAAAATTAACCCCCAAAAACAATGGCTTTTCTATATGCCAACAATGAGAAAAGTGTGGCTGAAATTAGGAAAGCAACTCCATTTGTAATAGCCCCACAAAAAATAAAATACCTAGGAATTAACTTAACCAAAGAAGTGAAGGACCTCTATGATGAAAACTTTAAAATCTTGAAAAAGGAAATCAACACAGAACTTAAAAAATGGCAAAACTTCCCATGCTCCTGGATTGGCAAGATTAACATCGTGAAAATGGCAATACTTCCCAATGCTATCTACAAATTCAACGCGATACCTATCAAAATTCCACCCTCATTCTTCAAGGAAATAAAAGAGGCAATCCAAAAATTCATATGGAACAATAAAAGACCCGGAATAGCAAAAACGCTCCTCAACGGAAAGAACACTGCTGGAGGAATATCAATACCAAATTTCAAACTCTACTATAAAGCCATAGTAATCAAAACAGCTTGGTATTGGCATAAGAACAGACCTCAGGACCAATGGAATAGAATTGAAAAACCAGAAATGAACCTACAGACCTATAGCCATCTAATCTTTGATAAGGAAGCTAAAACAATAGAATGGAAGAAAGACAGCCTCTTCAGTAAATGGTGCTGGCAAAATTGGTTAACTACATGTAGAAAACTAAAGCTAGATCCTTATATATCACCCTGCACCAGAATCAACTCCAAATGGATCAAAGACCTTGAACTCAAAGCAGACACTCTGAAAACATTACAGGATGGAATAGGAGAAACCCTAGGTCTCCTTGGCTCAGGCCGAAATTTTCTGAATAGAGACCCGGAAACACAACAAATCAAAGAAAGGTTGGACAAATGGGATTGCATAAGGTTGCAGAGCTTCTGCAGGGCAAATGACATAGCTACCATGATCAATAGAAAGCCCAACGATTGGGAGAAGATCTTTACTAGCCATACAACGGACAAGGGTCTCATATCTAAAATATACTTGGAACTCAAAAAATTAAACCACCCAACAACAAATCCTCAAAGAAACAACTGCCCAATTAATAAGTGGGTGAAAGACTTAAAGAGAAGCTTATCAAGAAGAAAGAAGGATGGCCAATAGACACATGAAGAAATGTTCAACATCCCTAGCCATAAAAGAAATGCAAATCAAAACAACATTTAGATATCACCTCACTCCAGTTAGAACAGCAAAAATCAATAACTCTATCAACAACAGATGCTGGAGGGGATGTGGACAGAAAGGAACCTTACTTCATTGTTGGTGGGAATGTAAACTTGTTCAACCACTTTGGAAAGCAGTATGGAGGTTCCTCAAAAACTTCACATAGATCTCCCCTATGATCCAGCAATCCCACTTTTGGGCATTTACCCAAATGTTTACAAACAAGAGCACACTAAAGCTACCAGCACAACTATGTTTTTTGCAGCATTATTTACCATAGCTAAGATATGGAACCAACCCCGATGCCCCTCAGTAGATGAATGGATCAAGAAAATGTGGTATATATACACAATGGAATTCTATGCCTCCATCAGAAAGAATGACATTTCCCCATTTGTTAGGAAATGGAAAGGCTTGGAAAAAATTATATTAAGTGAAGTAAGCCAGGCCCAAAGAAGCATAGCTCCCATGGTTTCCCTTATTTGCAATATCTAGTACAGGTATGAGTCAAGCGGAAAAGGTCAGATAATGTGATGTTAGGAAAATGAACCCTTAAATATGTATTTTAATGTTTTCGTTTCTTTCATGCATGTGTTTCTAATGCATTTATAAGATTATTTCTTTGTTGCTTTGTATGTCCCTCCCCCACAGTGTAACCCCCGATTTCACTATATTTGATGTCAGTATAACATGTGGAGGAGATGGGGACAAACAAGTCGTTTAAGGATTCAGGTGGACCTGTTGCAACCATGAGAAGTACAAAATGTCATGTCAAAACCAACTTTACAATGTCGGTGTTGGGGGGGAGGGGGGTATAATTGAGTGGGGGGAGGGGGGAGGCTGGGAAGGGAGGTGAAGGGTAAACAAAGGAGGAGGCTGCAAAGCTTAGTAAGAAATGTATGCATTATCCTGCCCATGTAATTGTAGCCCCTCTGTAGATTATGTACTCAAATAATATAAAATTAAAAAAATAAAAGAAAGAAATGTACTCGTTACCCTGCTTAACCCCTCTGTACTGTATTTTCACAATAAAAAAAGAAAGAATAAAAACAAAAAAACCCAAAACCATCTTTACTAGTTTTATTAATTTTATCAATAGATCTCATAATCTATGGACTTGATTCATTGCAAAAGTATTTGATTTCTTATTTCCACTGGATTAATATTACATTTATTTTACATTTTTTACACATGAAATAATGACATTCTTATGTATAAAACATCCCTGTTTTTCATCTTGGTTGCCAAAATGGAACTATTACACACTTTGAAAATTTAACTTTAAACCTGAACCTTCAAATTTCACTAGGTTGCCAAAATGGAACTATTACACACGTTGAAAATTTAACTTTAAACCTGAACCTTCAAATTTCACTAGGACTTGAATTGTGTTACTTACAAATTTAATTTTAAAATAAAAAGCATTATTAAATAGAAAGCAACATTATAAGTTATCATATCATAATCCCTGAATTGACTTTATGATAAAAAAAAACAATTATATTTATATAACATGATATACATACTCAAACAAATTATGAGACATGGAAACAGAAGTCTCCTTTTTTGTTTTGTGTTTGTTGTTCTTTATAGTTTGTGATGAATCTGTCTTTACCTTACGCCTGGCATATTCATTGTACGTCATCAGGAAGGTGAGGGGTGGGCACAGAGCTTTGGGGAAAAGGGTAAAATATTGCAGCAGTGGAGTTCATTGAACATTGATGAAAGTGAACTATTTAACACATGGATGGGGACAGGAGTTAGGGACTAGGAACAAGTGAGGGAACCAAAGACATTTCATAAAAGGAAATGTACTCATTACCTGACTCATGCAATTGTAATCCCTCTATAAATCACCTTAATAATAACAACAGAGAAAATTTTTAAAGTCAAATATAATATTACTTTTTAGAATTCTAGAAGCTTTTTTGTTCACTGGTTTAAGCTGTTTGAGTCTATCTCTGAAAATAGCTACATTGACATTCATTGAGTGAATTTGTGAGTTACTAGTAGATAAAAGTCAGTTATGATTGCTTGTATGTTTTTTTGAAACTCTGATTTATTTATTGCTTTAATCTAATTTGTATTATTTCTGTCTAAAGGTTTTTGGTTTGGCTTGTTCCTGTTTTTCAAGGACCTAGTGGTGCACCATTAGTGCTGTTTCAAGATTGTTCTAATTTATTGCTGAATATACTCAAAGCTATACATTTTCCTCCGAGTATTGCCTGTGCTGTTGTGTCCCAGAGGAGGTAGTATTTTGTGTGTTCACTTCCACTGAATTCCATAAACGTTGGAACTTTCCTCCATATTTCTTCAGTGACTCACTGATGGTTTAGCAATGTTTTATTCAGTCTCTGTGAGTTTCAGAATTTTCTATGGTACCTTTTGATGTCAATATCTAATTTGGTCCCATCATAGTCTGACAAGATACAAGGAGTAATTTCATTTTTATTTTTGAATTTTCATAGATTTTCCTTGTGATCTAAGATATATATTTTGGAGAGCATTTGATGGGCTGTTGAGAGAGATATATATTGTGATGCCGCTAGGTGAAATAATCTGTAGGTATCTATTAGGAATAGCTTGTCATTGCAGTTATTTAGGTCTGAAGATTTTTTTGCTAAGTTTTTACCTGGCTGGCCTATCCAGACGTGAGAATGATGTGTTCAAGCAACCAACTATGTGTTTGGATGTATGAATATTTTTACGTTAAGTGGCATTTTCTGATGAACTTGGGAGCTCTAGGATTCAGGGCATTGATATTTAGAATTGTTATATCCCCGTGATGGAGAGTTTTCTTTGTCAATATTTAATGTCGTTTTTTGTCTCTTTTTACTTTCATCCAACTTTTGATTTAAAGCCTATTTTATCTAATATTTATATACCTACTCTAGCTTGTTTATGAAGTCCATTTTTAATTTGTGAACCCTAAGATATGTATTCAAATGTTTTTTCTTTCTTGCAATTGTTTCCAACATATTTATAAGATTATTTCTTAGTTGCTTTGTATGTCCCTCCCAACAGTATAACCCCTGCTTTCACTCTATTTGATGTTGATATAATTTATGGAGGGGAAGGGAAAAAACAAATCGTTTAAATAGGGATACAGGTGGACCCATTGCAACAATGAGACATGCAAGTCGTTATGTCGAAAATGAACTTTACAACTTTGGTGAGGGGGGAGGGATGGAGGTGGATTCAGTGAGGGGGGAGGATGGGAAGGGATGGGAAGGGGAAACAAAGGAGGAGGCTACAATGCTTGATAAGAAATGTACTCATATCTTGCCCATGTAATTGTAACCCCTCTGTACAGTATTTTCACAATAAAAAAAGATGATGTACAGAAGGGTTACAATTATATGAACAGATATTGGACACTCTTTTGAACAGTCTCAACTCTTCCCTCATGTTCTCCCAGATTTTCCATTTGAACCTCCCTCCCCTATAAGTTGTATAGTTCATTTTCAATGTAGTGTTTATTGAGTAGTACTGCTGCCTTTGTTCACCCTTTGCCCCACCATTTCTGTTTCCCCTTGCCCTTTCCAAACTTACATATAAGACCAAAGGTACAAAAATCAAAACAGCAACAGAAGACAGGAGGAAAAAGCAAAATAATAAAACTCTCATTATCATTTCTTCTAGATAATTTTGCTGAATATTATTTTATATGATAATACTCATACAGCTATTGAGCCTTTGTGATCTTCTCCAAAGGGCATCCTCCTTTGATCTCACTGTATAAATTTTTAGAATCCCATATAATTTATCTTGTCCAAGTCTAATGTTTTCTCTTTTACCATCTAAGTGTGTTTACTTGTAGAATTATAGGCACATTCTAATACAACAAAGAAGGGAAATCAGGCAACCTACATACACACACACATATACATACATACATATGTACATATATACATATACATACAAGACTTATATGTATAATTTTATTGATTTCTATTTACAAGTATGTATGTATGTATATATACACATATATATATACATATATATATATAAATAATCAAATTCCATTAATCCATCAGAAAGAATAATATTGCACCATTCTTAAGGAAAATGAAATATTTAGAAATAATATTAAGTGAAATTAACTGCACTCAGAGAAACCTAGGTTGCATGATTTTCTTCATTTGTGGTAGAAGGTTCTTATAAATGTGAAATTCTTTTTTAATTAATTAATTAATTTTATTGTGAAAATACCGTACAGAGGAGTTACAATTATATGGGGAAGATAACAAGTTCATTTCTTATCACGGATTGTTGCCTCCTCTTTGTTTCCCCTTCCCATCCCTTCCCATACAATCCCCACCTCTCCCCACCTGATCCTCCCCCCCTCCACCAAAGGTGTAAAGCTAGTTTTTCGACATAACGACTTTTACATCTCATTGTTGCAATGGATCCACCTGTATCCCTAGTTAAACAATTTGTTTTTGGCCTTCCCCTCCACAAATTACACCAACATCAAATGCAGTGAAAGGGGGAGTTATACCATGGGGGTTAAATATACTGGATGGTATACAAACAGGTACAAATGAATTATCTCAAGTATCATAGTCCATGGAGAGTGAAATACTGTTATTATTCTCTTAAAAGATTAAGTCAAAGCCCCACAAAATAAATACCAATAAATGTGTACTGCAAGAGAGGACAATGGGGACAATGTGAGAGGGGTAGGA